>NC_052356.1:19360217-19660217 GCF_009727055.1 Benincasa hispida
AGAGGAGAAAATACTATAGTAGATATGTGATATCAAACTATAGGGTAAAAATATAATATGATTATATTTATTAATATTTTAATTGGTTAATTATATGATAATTAATCCAAAAATCACATTTGAACGTGTGTTAGTGGAGCAGCGTCAGTTATTGTAACCGATGAATTAAAATGAAAATAGTTTTTATTTTGAATCGCTCGTCCGAAAAAGATAGAAGATCGTGTTGGTGAATCGTAAACGATCACTTAAGAATTTCAAGAGCCTATACGATAGTCGCTCTTCATCTAGATGATCGTCCACCTCGCGCCTAAACGATCGCACACTAGTTCCTACACGATCATATAGCTTCTTTAAACAATCGTATAGTGTGTCATACTTGCTAAACGATCGTATACATTTTCCTTAACGATCGTTCAGTAAAATCTACACGACCGTGAAGCGTCTCCTAAACGATAAGCATCATGCTATGCGATAGCGCCTTTTTTCCTCCCACTTGCTTATCGCCTACACGATTCGTGCTTCCTCCTTTCTCTACCAAATTCACAAATACCATGCTTTGGGTTCTCAATTCGAGAATACCCGGGGCTCTTTTCTCGTGGTGTCGTCCCTGCAGCTTTCGTGTTCATGCGGTTGTTCGTGCTGCTGTAGTCAACGCTTCTTCTGGGCGTTGGTAGATTGCATGGAGGTTTTCCACTGCGTTGAGTTTCGAAGATTGAAGATTGTCTTTAACTAGTATGGCAACTCATTCCCTAGTTATTTTGTTGTTCATAGCATGCCAATAATTTCTATTTGTTTGCATAATTATACGTATGAATGTATATTGTTGTATTTCGGTCACTGTGAGATCGTAGCGATCCGAATGTGCTCATGGAACTCTTCGATAAGAGATCCTTCAAAATGGACGTCAAGACTACCTTTTTTAATGGTTGTCTTAAGAAGACCATCTATATGACTCAACCAGAGGGGTTCATAGTTCTAGATCAAGAGCAAAAAATTTGCAAGCTTAATAGGTTCATTTATGGGCTTAAACAAGCATCTAGATCATGGAACATTAGATTTGACACTGCGGTCAAGTCGTTTGGCTTTGATCAGAATGTTGATTAGACTTGTGTCTACAAGAAAATCATCAACAACATAGCTTTCCTGGTACTGTTTGTGGAAGATATCTTACTCATTGAGAATGATCTAGGGTATCTGATAGGCATTAAGAAATGGCTAGCTGCCCAGTTCCAAATGAAAGATTTGGTGAGGCACAGTATGTTCTAGGGATCCAAATCATTTGGGATCGTAGGAAATGTTGATCAGGTACAAAATTCAAAATTCCAAGAGGGGTCTGTTACCCTTCAGGCATGGAATCGTTTTGTTTAAGGATCAATGTCCTAAGACACCTCAAGAAGTTGAGAAGATGAGATGGATTCCCTATGCTTCAGCTGTAGGAAGCTTAATGTATGCAATGTTGTGTACCAGACCCGACATTTGCTATGCAATAGGGATTGTCAGTCGGTATTAATCTAATCTAGGATTTGATCATTGGACGGTGGTCAAGACGATCCTCAAGTATCTTTAGAGAACGAGGGACTACATGCTCGTGTATAGAGATAAGGATCTAATCCTTACAGGATACACAGACTCTAACTTTCAGACGGATATAGATTCTCGTAAATCGACATCGGGGTTAATGTTCACTCTGAATGGAGGGGCTGTAGTATGGCGGAGCATCAAGCAAAGATGCATCACGTACTCCACTATGGAAGTCGAATATTTAGTAGCTTGTGAAGCAGCTAAAGAGGCTGTTTGGCTGAGGAAATTCCTTTCAGATTTGGAAGTTGTTCCAAATATAGATTTGTCTATCACTCTATATTGTGATAACAACAAGGCTGTGGCAAATTCAAAGGTACCTCAGAGTCATCGTCAGGGAAAGCATATAGAGCGGAAATATCACTTGATCAGAGAGATTGTGCATCACAGTGGTGTGATTGTCATGAAGATCGCATCAGAGCATAAAGTTGCCGATCCCTTTACAAAGGCTCTCACGTCTAAAGTGTTTGAGAGTCACCTGGAGAGTCTCAGTCTGCGGGACATGCAGCATTTTGTTTAGGGTAAGTGAGACCTGATATTGGGGTATGCCCTAGTTTATTGTATATTATACATGTTTTTTCTTATATTGTACATTAGTCTCCCAAAGCATTAGAACAAGTGGGAGATTGTTGAAATTAGTGTCTTACTTCTCCCGGAGTCTCGTTGTTTGTAATTATACACATTGTTTTATGAATAAAATAATCGTTATTTCATTATGGCATTTACTCATATCCAATAAACAAAGATCCATGGTTATCTTATGTAAACTTAAGCATGTATATGAGATATACAAGTGGATCATGCCTTAAGTGATAACCTAAATAGGTCTGTAGTATAAGGATTAAGGTGGGATACCTGATCCTAGTGACACTACAGATACGGCCCACTTTGTAGAGGTTTACAAGTGTTGTAAACTACTACAGATGGTAGATCCTGAACATTCATGTGGAGACAAGTGAGAAGGGGTGTCCTATACAAAGAGTTTGTATAAGACCAGACCATGAGATGACTAGATACTGGAGATTTACATCTCATCTAAACGACCATAGGTGACACGACCTCAATCCTGAGTGTTTTGGAAACTCCTGCTTTTGAGGGCGGTCTTTTGATTAGTATGGGTGAGAGTGGCCAGATTGCCAACTCAACATGCCCACCTTTTTGCGAACTTGGCTGATTTGCGAGCTGGGAACTCAATACACAATGGAATTCATTCCTTCCTCGAAGCAGGAGTAAGTAGATAGATTGCTCCCTTAAAGGCTGATTTCGGGGCTTGAACATAGTGGCCACAGCTTCTCTTTAGAAGAGAGGACTCAGTCATAGTAGGACTATGACTTATGTTCATTAGAGGGATCAATGGTACTTAAGGAGTTAGATGTAACTATAGGAGCATAACGATTATTGGTCGAGCTATACTTACGAGCAATCTGTGAAGGGTTGTCGCACTATTGATTGGTTAAGATGGACACATAATATATCTGTAGTAAAGAGAGTTCAGTTGTCAGTCTTTAGTGGAGTGCCTGGCAGTTAACAGATGGTGGATCCCATTACTAAAGAGTTTAGTCAGTTATTCATATACTATTGGAGCTTCGATCTACAGGTCTATAAGGTCCCCTTGGTAGCTCAATGGATTCAAGTTGAGGATTAATTCTTGATGTTTATTTGAAATGTTCAAATTGACAAGAGGTAATTCAATTATATATGATATGATTGGTATGATGTATGAGATACATCTAGTGGAGGATTAATGTAAATGAGATTTACATTAAGTTCCATGGAATAAAAAAAGAGCTATGGTTTGTATGTTTCATGAGATGAAATATTAAAACTATAGGTTATAAATATATTATAGTAAGTTAGTTATCATTTATATTTATAATAATATTAATTATTTGATAATTATCTCTTTTTCTCTAATAACCAATTGAGTGGGAGGTTATTGGTGGTTTCATGGTAACCATGAGATAAAAGAAAAAAAGTTTTCCGAATTTTAGTAAGATTTGTAAGATTTGCAAAAATGTGAATTTGAGATTTCCACGCTTGAAAATTACTCACGGATAGTTGTCAAGTAAATCAGATTTACTAATCGGCAGCTTGGAGTTAGGTAAACGATAGACACTTAGCTAGACGATGAGTTAAACGATCGCATAGCTTTTGCTAGACGATCGCATAGCTTTTCCTAAATGATTGGGCATTGACCTATAAATAGGCTATTTCATCTCTCATGTGCTCAATCGTTTACACGATTGTTCTTCCTCCGATTGTCTACCTCTAACTAAGTTCACATAGAGCCCACCCTCTAGATTCTCACACCAAGAATACCTTCTTGGTGGTGTCATACTCAACTCGACACAGTCGAGGTTCTGTAGAGGTCGTTCGCGGTTTTCAGGGAGTTCGTGACTGTGGTGATCGATTAGATCGAGTTCGCTGTGATCATGTAGTGTAGCATTCGTGTTGGACGAATGTTCGTGTGTTACTGTGTTGCTGTGATCGAGCGTTCATGATCAAGGAACTTGAAGATGAGTCTACAAAGGTTTATTGATTCTTGTTCTTGATCATGTAGTAAAGCATGCTGTAATTTCTGTTTTATGTATAACCGTATGTTTTCGTTTGTGATTGTAATTGTAATGTTCATATACGATTGAAATTTGCAAAGATCCTTCTGCTGCTCATGGAAATCCTCGTGTTCTATTTCCTTCACCGATCCCCTCTCCACAAAACCCTAACGTTCCCACCACTTCTTTTACCTTCGACTCCTCATCAATGTCGCTTAATCCTACCGTTCTTGAACAATACACCAACCCCTATTTTCTTCACCATTTCAACAGTACCAATCTGATTCTTATATCCAATTTACTCACTGAAAAAAATTATACATCTTGGATTCAAGCAATGGTCATCAGTCTTATTGTGAAGAACAAATTTAGATTTTTTGATGGATCTATTCCACGTCTAATAGGTGATTTACTAAGTTCTTGGATTATTTGCAATGGTGTAGTCACTGCTTGGATCCTTAATTCATTATCCAAGGAGATTTCTGCAAGCATCAAATTCATTGATTTTGCTCACGAAATATGGATTGACCTTCAAAAACGATATCAATGCAAGAATCGTCCAAGAGTCTTCCAACTTCAACGTGAGTTATTAAATCTTTCTCAAGATCAAACTTCTGTAACTGCTTATTATACAAAATTGAAAGCTCTCTAGAATGAATTAGCTTCTTACCAACCAGTGTGTTCTTGTGGTCGTTATACATGTGGTGGTGTCAAAGATCTTGTTCAATACTTTCAAACAGAATACATCATGGGTCTCAATGATTCTTTCAGTCAAATTTGAGCCCAGTTGCTACTAATGGAACCTGAACCAACCATCAATGAGCATTTTCCTTGATTGTTCAAGATGCAGAACAACATGAAATCCCATCCCTTGCCACGGTACCTTCCATTTCTTCCACTACTGCCCTCATGGTCAAGAAATCTTCAACAACTAATGGCACTACCACTAGTTCATCCAATCGATCAAATAAATCCAAGAAGAAAAATAAACCTGTTTGTTCTCACTGCAACATTTATGGCCACATTGTCAACTGTTGCTATAAGGTTCATGGCTATCAACTCGGCCATCGATTTCATCAGAAAAATCCTTCATCCAAGAAGGTAGCCCCATGTGATTCACTATCTTCTCTGACTTCTGAACAGTGCCAGGGATTATTGTCATTATTACAGTCTGATTTAGCCAAGACCAAGACTGAAAATGAATCAACTGCCACTACCTCACATGTTGTAGGTATTTGTCCCAACTCCCATGATTCTCTTATTACATCTGGTGCTTGGTTTTTAGACTCTAGAGCAACAACTCACATATGTTATCAAGAGGATGTTTTTATATCTCTTATGCCTGTTGCAAATGCTTTAGTTTCTTTGCCAAATAAGTCTATGATTGATGTTTAATATATAAGAAATGTGAAGTTATCTTCTAACTTTATCCTTCAAAATGTTCTGTTCATACCTGATTTCTCCTTCAACTTGATTTCAATCAGTGCTCTCACTAAACAATTTCCTGTTGCTGTCAAATTTATTGAATCTTCTTGTGTGATTTAGGACAAGTTATCTTTAAGGATGATTGGTAGGACTAGCTTGTGGCAAGGTCTTTACCTATTTCATGTTGAACAACAAGATAGACAGGTTCCTACAGATGTTGTTTTCTGTAATACATCTCATTGTTCAGCTTCTATTTGGCATGATAGATTTCGACATTATTCTCACAAACACTTGATTGCTTTAAAGAACTTGATATCTGTTGATTCTTTTAGACTTTCTACACATCAACCTTGTTTGATTTGTCCCTTAACAAAGCAAAAACGGTTCAGTTTCCATT
The DNA here is from genome assembly GCF_009727055.1 of Benincasa hispida. Taxonomy (NCBI): domain Eukaryota; kingdom Viridiplantae; phylum Streptophyta; class Magnoliopsida; order Cucurbitales; family Cucurbitaceae; genus Benincasa; species Benincasa hispida. The sequence goes on from NC_052356.1 coordinate 19,366,170, forward strand.
GTAATCAGCATTTAACAAATAAAATGTTTGAATTGATCCATTGTGACACATGAGGCCCTTACCCTACTTCCATGCATGCTGGCTGTCGTATTTTTTTTACTATTATTGTTGACTTTTCAAGATATGTATGGGTTTTCTTAATGAAGAACAAATTTGATGTCTTGAAAATTATTCCACAATTTTTTGCTTTAATTGAAACTCAATATGAAACCAAGGTAAAATGCTTTAGGTCAGACAATGCTTCTGAGTTATCCTTTCAAGATTTATTTTCATCCAAGGGTGGTTGAAAGTGAAGGAACTCTTATACAAGAGTACCTCTGAGCGGAAGCGAGATTGTTCCAAACTCATTGTGACAGAATTACCACATTTACAATCTAACATAATAGATATGCAATATACAACAAATTACCGACATGCTTTGAAAACTAAACAACAAGAGAACAAATACATACCATTTGAACAACTCTTCTTCAACAAAACTCATTCTCCTCCAAGGAATGCTCCTCTATCTGTCTGGGAACATCCAAGAAATCGTCCACCAAAACCCGGTCGTCTACCCACGAACGAACACCAGACGAACACAACAACGGGGAGGACACCACCACGTAGAACCCTCAATATTCTCTGTGTGAGAATCCAGGAGGTGTGGGCTCTGTTGGATTTGGCAGAGGGAAGGAGGAAAGGAAGATCATATACCACGACTAAGCAAGTGGGAGAAGGTTGATGTCTATTGTATAGACGATTCTTGATCGTTTAGGAAACGGTACACGATTGTTTAGTAAATAGGTCGCGATCGTATAGACGATCGTCTAGTAATCGCTCGAGCGCGCGATCATTTAGGAAAGAGCTATACGATCATTTAGAAAATCCTATGCGATCGTTTAGAAAGAGGCGCACGTGTATAGATCGTGTAGAAACGTTGAGTTATCGTGTATGCTCTCGATTTGCTATGCGATAGGCTGTATACACCAAACGTGAGTGAATGACCGATTTCTTTGCAAAATGAAAATGGTTTTCATTTTATTCTTCAGTTACAAAAACTGAATGAAACCTCCCACTATCACACGGTTATGGAGAAAACATCGGCACAACAATTATCCTATAATTGTCAAATTAAATAACAAATATAATCATATTATATTCATTAACCTATGGTTTAATATCACATCATATGCAATACATTACCATAATCTTTTCTCCTCCATTAAATATAAATTATATTTATATCAATTTCCTCCAAATAATGTATCTCATACATAATATCAATCATATCATATATAATTAACCAGTTCATTCATATCATATGTAATCGAACTTCCTATTGTCAATTTGAACACTTCAAACTGACCCAAAAAATTATTCTCAACTTGAATCCATTGAGCTACCAAGGGGACCTTATGGACCTATGGCTCGAAGCTCTAATGATAAATAGCTAACTAAACTCTTTAGCCACGAGATCCACTATCTGTTAAGTGCCAAGCATTCCATTAAAGACCAACAGCTGATCTCTTCTTACCACTGATATATTTTTGTGTCCATCAGATATAACCAATCAACAGTACGATAACCCTTCATAGATGATCGTAAGTACAACTGGGCCAATTTACCGTTTTGTCCCTGTAGTTACATCTAACTCCTTAAGTACCACTGATCCCTCTAATGAAAAATACAACATAGTCCTACTATGTGTGAACACCTCTCGAGCCATGAGAATGTATGTGACGCCACATCGTTCAAGCCCCGGGATCAGTGTTTAAAGGAGCAATCTATCTACTTACCCTTACTTTGGGGAAGGAGTGAATTCCATCTTGTGTAGCTGAGTTCCCAGCTCCCAAATCAGACGAACCTCAAAGTTATAGGTTTGAGTTGGCGATCTGGCCACTTGTACCCATGCAAATCAAAGGACCACTCTCAAAGGCAGGAGTTCCAAACTCACTCAGGATTATGGTCATGTTATCTATTTTCATCCTAGTGAAATGAAGCCTCTGTCGTGACGGTGTTATATAATGAGACTATAACACCTATTAAATGTGGCAAGAGCCTTGATGTTCAAATCCTAAGTTCCCATTTAGTTTTGGGGTGAATGCTTATTGACAGCTGCATTTTTTATTAACAGAACTCCTTCCCCTGTTTTAGATTGGAATACCCCCTATTTCGTCTTCACCAATCACATGTTGATTATTCAATGTTTCGAGTGTTTGGTTGTCTTTGTTTTGCTGCTTCTCTGCCTTCCCACATATCTAAATTTCATCCACGAGTTATTCCATCGGTTTTCATGGAATATCCTCCTGGAATGAAAGGATAAAAGCTGTATGATAATGAAACCAGAAGTTTTTTGTCTTAAGAGATATGGTTTTCCATGAAACTATATACCCTTTTCACAAAATCACACATCAAGACCATGTTGTTGATTTATTTCCCGACCTTGTCATACCCATATCCTTTGACTATTCTGGCAGTTATACAGCCATATTCCAGTAGCTAATGAACATAACCACACAGTTGATACATGTCCCAACTGCTTCCTTGATTTTGACATGGATGCGCCCCATTCATTTCCCGTTCAGACTGACAACTCTCCCTCAAACCACAACCTTTCTCCTACACAGACCCCAACTGCTCTAGCCCCAATCTCACCTCCTAAAAAAAACCAAATTTCACCAGATATGCCCTCACAAGTTCTCAACAACTAGCTAGTCATTCTTAGACGTTCTACGTGAGCCATTAACCATTCTGCATACCTAAAAGACTACCATTGCAGTCTTCTACAGGCTCAACCACTTACCTCTTCAACAACAAAGTTTCTTATACATAAATACCCTGGGTATGACAAGCTATCTTTTGATTACAAGCACTTTGCTTCACCAGTCTCTGTTTTTTAACCTAATTTCTACATGAACATTGTTGCAAAGCAATGACTGAAGAACTCACGGCCATGGAAACAAACAACACTTGGTCTGTTGTCCCTGTTCCAGTTAACGAGCATTCCATTGGTTGTAAATGGGTTTATAAAGTAAAGTTTAAAGTAGATAGAACCATTGAAAGTACAAGGCTCACTTGGTTGCAAAAGGGTATACCCAACAAGAGGGGCTTGATTATCTTGAAACCTTTTCCTCGGTAGAAAAACTTGTGACTGTCAAAGTTTTACTAACCATAGCTACCTCTGTCAACTGGCCATTAGTCCAACTCAATGTGAACAATGCATTCTTACATGGTGATCTTCTCGAAGAGTTGTATATGGACCTTCCTTTGGGTTACAAGCATAATCTTATTACATCTAAGGGGGGGGGGAAACTTGTATGCAAGTTTCAAAAATCAATCTATGGGTTGAAACAAGCCTCATGTCAATGGTTTGATAAGTTTTCTCATGCTATTTTACAACTTGGCTTCAAACAATCCAAGAGTGATTATTCTCTTTTTGTTCATGGTAGTGGCACTTCTTTCATTGCACTTTTGGTTTATGTAGATGATATTATCATCACAGGTGCGTCTACTGATGAGATCACTTGTTTAAAACAACTGCTAAATGCCAAGTTCAGGTTAAAGGATTTGGGTTCCCTATGCTATTTCCTTGGGTTAGAGAATGCTCATTCAGCAAAAGGCATATTCTTATCCCAAACGAACTATACACTACATCTATTAGAAGATTCAGGTTTTTTGGCAGCCAAGCCATCTTCTGTCCCTATGGATTCTAATGTAAAGTTATGCATTGATGAAAGTACACTATTGGAAGATCCAAGTTTGTATCATAGACTGATTGGGAAGCTCCTCTGCTTGACCATATCTTGACTTGACATTACGTTTGTTGTCCACAAACTTAGCAAATTTGTTGCTAAGCCAAGAAAGTCTCATCTACATTTTGTCCACATTCTTTTGAGTTATCTCAAGTTGTCTCTTGGTCAAGGCATATTTTTACAAGCTTCTTCTTCATTTCAGTTGAAGGCTTTTTCTGATGTTGATTGGGCCTCATGCCCTAATTCACGAAAATCTACTACAGGCTTTTACGTTTTTCTTGGAGATTCTCTTGTCTCTTGGAAAGCCAAGAAACAAAGCACTGTTTCCCGATCTTCTGCAGAGGCGATTGCCACAACTAGTGAGCTACTTTGGCTACATCAGTTGCTATTCAACTTACAAGTAGCTTCAAATCCATTGACTTTGATATTTTGTGACAATGATCCTGCTATTCATATAGCAACTAATCCAATGTTTCATGAACGTATGAAACATATTGAACTAGATTGTCATTTTTTTGTGATCATATTGCCAAAGGAACCGTGAAGCTCATGCCAATTCGATCTTTTTCCCAGCTAGCAGACCTCTTTACAAAATCCCTTTCTCCTTCTGTCTTTCTTCCTCTACTGTCCAAGATGGGTGTCATTAACTTCCTCACTCCATCTTGAAAGGGAGTATTAGAGTTTGTTAATTTGTTGTACTCTAACTATTAGAGTTTGTTAATTTGTTGTACTCTAACTACTTTGACTAGAGTTAGTTTTATCTCTAACTACTCTAACTAGAGTTAGTTTTATATCTTATATATATACCCACTTGTACACTTCAATAAAATGACGAGGGAATTATTTTTATTAAAAGATTCAAGGCTTCAATAAAAATTTGACTAATCATCCTCCTAGTCTAGACAACCTTAAGGTTTTTGGGAGTGTAGGGTTTGTTCATTAGAATAAGGGAAAGTTGAAGGCCAAAGTTGCTAAGTGCATGTTTGTAAGCTTTACTTAGGGAGTCAAAGGATTTAAAATGTGGCATCCAGTAGAGAGGAAGTTCATAATTAGCAGAGACAACACCTTTAGAGAAGATGAGATGTTTATGCAAAAGGAGAAGAGGCTTAAGGATGAATTTGAGACATCTGCCACAGGAATTGAGGTGGAGTTAACTACTGAGCAACCAACAGAACCTAACTTACCTAGTGACACATAAGAAGTTGAGGAAGAAGTAGGGGAGCAAGAGGAGACTGATAATCAGCAACCAAACTTGAGTCAGAATGCCTTAGCCAGGGATAGAAAAAGGAGAACCATTACCCCTCCAATAAGGTATACTGAAATGAACTATATGAATTTAGTTCTAAATATTGTTGTGGCTCCTACTGACCAAGAACCAACAACTTTTGAAGAAGTAACAAGTTGTTCTAATGCAAGAAATTGGATAGAAGCCATGAATGAGGAAATACATTCATTAAATGTGAATGATACTTTGTCTTTAGCTCCTCTACTTAAGGATTATAAACCAGTAGCTTCCAAATGGGTTTACAAACTCAAAGAAGGTACATCCTGTGATCAGAAACCTAGGTATAAGGCAAGGTTGGTTGCAAAGGGGTTTACTCAAAGGGAAGGAATAGACTACTCAGAGATTTTCTCTTCAATTGTCAAACAAACTTCTATAAGGCTTCTCTTATCCTTGGTTGCTCAAAATAACTTAGAATTGTATCAATTAGATGTGAAAACTACTTTCCTACATGGACATCAAGAAGAGACAATCTACATGATACAAGTTAAAGGGAAAGAGAATCTCTATTGCTTACTCAACAAGTCAATCTATGGGTTGAAACAATCAGGTGCTGGTCTAGAAGGTTCAATGACTATATATCTAACATTGGATTCAAAAGAAGCTCCTATGACATATGTGTTTATGTAAATACAAGTTCCTACAAGGATAAGGTTTACTTACTCATATATGTGGATGACATGTTACTGGCAAGTAGGTCTAAAGAAGACTCAACTCATGTTAAAAACCTCCTAAAGAGAGAGTTTGACATGAAGGACTTGGGAGAAGCAAGAAAAGTTCTAGGGATTGAGATCCTAAGGAATAGGGAGGAGTCTATCCTAAGCATCAACCAGTTTAACTATTGTGAGAAGATCCTAAAAAGGTTCAATCTAAGTGATGTTAAACCTGTAAGCTTGCCAATTGCTCAGCACTTCAAGTTATCCTCAGCCAACTCTCTTAAAGATTCTGACCTAGAACATAAAAAACAGATGTCTATTATACCCTATAGTCAGGCAGTTTGAAGCCTAATGTATTTAATGATTTCTACCAGACCTGATCTCTCATACTCAGCTAGTCTTGTTAGTAGATATATGTCTAACCCAAATAAGACATACTGAGAGGTCACTAAATGGATCCTAAGATACTTAGTTTGGTTTAAAAACTCATGACTAGTCTACCAAAAATTAGCTGAACCAAACTTAGAACTATATAGATATGTGGATGTTGACTATGTTGGTGATTTAGACAAAAAAAAGGTTCCTAACAGGCTATTTATTCCTTTCTATCCTAATCTAATCAGCTGGAAAGCCATATTACAACCTATAGAGGCTTTATCTACAACAGAAGTTGAGTATATGACAATAACTAAAGCAATTAAAGAGGCATTGTGGCTTAAGGGATTGTTGAAAGACTTTGAATTAAGTCAAACAGTAGTAAGACTCTACTGTGACAACTAAAGTGTTATACATTTATCCCAAAATCCACAATACCACACTAGAACAAAACATATTAATATAAAGTATCATTTCATCAGAGACAAAATTAAGATAGGGGAAATAAAAATCTTAAAAGTTCACACATCAGAGAACGCAACAGACATGTTGACAAAACCAGTATCAAAACTTAAATTGATCAAATGTCTAGAACTAGTTGGTTTTGAACTTTCAAACACAGGGTAAATAAAAATGGTCAGAATCATGAAGATTAGAAGATTGCATGCATTAGATTCAAGGTGGAAAATTTGTAAAAATAGTGACTCAAATACATTTCAGCTAGTTTAGTTTACATAACAAACTTTATATATCATGTAACTAATAGATTGTATGTATTATAAATACCTACTGATCAGAACAAAGCAAAGCAACATAGTATTCATCATACTTCCTATTTTTCTATAAACTACAATTACTGTAAGAAATCTTCAAGAGAGAAAGAAAAAGAATATTCCCGTGGACGTAGGCTTATTGGCCAAACCACGTAACTCTACTTGTTCCTTCTTCTTCTCCTTATCTTCTTCTTTAATCTTAATCTATTTCCCTGCAAATCTACAAAAAAAATGATTTCATAATCAAATCACAAGGCTTTCAAAGCATCGAGTTGCATCGAGTAAAGAATAGCACTCATCGAGTAGCATCGAGTAAAGATTAATACTCATCGAGTTACATTGAGTAAAGATCAATACTCATCGAGTTACATCGAGTAAAGATCAATACTCATCGAGTTGCATCGAGTATAGAACAAAAGATCATCAAGTTACATCGAGTAAAGATCAATACTCATCGAGTTGCATCGAGTAAAGAACAAAAACTCATCGCATAAAGAACAGAAACTCATCAAGTAAAGAGGAACAGCTATCGAGTAAGAAAGAAAAACATAGAGAATTTCAGTGAAGAGAGAGAGAGAAAGAGAGAATTCTTTTCATTCGGGGATACTCTATACAAAGGTGTTTGTATAAGATCGAACCACGAAATGTTTAGTCTCATTATATAACACCGTTCATAATAGAGACTTACATTTCACCAGGATAACCATAATTAACATGACCTGCATCTTGAATGAGTTGTGAACTCCTGCCTATGAGGACGGTTCTTTGATTTGTATGGGTGAGAGTGGCCAGATCGCCGACTCAACAAGCCTACCATTTTGGGACTCGTCTAATTGAGGAGCTGGGAACACAGCTACACAAGAAGGATTCACTCCTTCCCCTAATGTCGGGGCAAGTAGATAAATTGCTCTCTTGAAGGCTGATTCCGAGGCTTGAACAATGTGGCGCCACACCCTCTCCTGGGCAAGTAGATAAATTGCTTCTCTAAGGGCTGATTGGTTATATCCAATGGACATAGAATTATATTTATAGTGTGAAGAGTGTAACTATGTCTTTAGTGGAACACCCAACAATTAACGGATGGTAAGTAATTTAATTAAAAAGTTCAATTAATTTTTTTAACGTACCATTTGAGCTTCAAACTAGAGGTCCATAGGGTCCCCTCGGTAGCTCAATAGGAGTTAATGAGAATCAGTTTTTTGATTAATTGAATTGTCAAATTAATAGAGGGATTAATTTATATGATATTAATTAAGTTAAATTAACATATATATGATATAATTGTTATAATATATTTTATACATTATTTGAGACGAAATAAATATTTGAATAGATTCAAATATTAATTATGTGAGTTGGATTCTATTATTAAATTTAATATAATGTGATTTATATAAATGTCATTAGTGGAAGAAAAGAAACTATAAGTTATATTGTATATGACACAATATTAAAACTATAGGTTATATGTTATATTTGATAATAACATATAGCCTAATATATATTATATGATAAGGTGGTTGTCATATTAATATATATTAAATTATTTATTTATTTAATTAAATATATTAATTAATATTATTTAATTATTTTCATATAAATTATTGGGAGGAGAGTTACAACTCCTTCCCTCTTTTTTCTCTTCACTTTTACATAAGTGGAATGTTTTTTTTTTCTAAGGGGTCTTTTTAAATATAAACAAATATTTAAAAATTTTACACTTTATAGCAAAAAGTTCTAAACTTTTAGAACTTTTTGCTATAAAGTGTAAATATTTTTGGGATTTTTCTATTCATAAGAATTTCTCTTTTTCTAATTTGGCTTTTTCTTCATCCTGCAAGATAGAGAAAAGATACATAAAGGTATAGAAAAGTTATGTATTTTTCTTTAAGAAAATCTCATATCTCTCTTCCTCTCCTTCCCTCAAACCTCTAAAATAGCCAGAGCACTCACTCCTCCTAGGTTCTCTACCTGAGGATATTGAGGTCCCCATCGCGGTGGTGTTCGAAGGATTCATTGAAGTTCATCTTCAAAGGTAAGGTTTATGAAACCCTAAAACTTTTTACTTTTTTACAGCATGTTGCATATTTGTTGTTCAAATGCATAATTGTTTTCTTCTTCACTGTAAAATTTTCAATTCTGAAAAATTGAGATTTGGGAGATCCGCTTCCGCTCAAGGGTCCCTTCAATTGGTATCAGAGCCATTGGTTTTTTATCTCAAATTATAATTTTTTTTATGAAATAATTTTGCAGTTAATGGTGGGTATATGCGTTATGTAAATTCATGTGATGAGTTTGTTGATGAATGGTTAGATGTTTACGGGATTGGGCATTTAGGTTTATCACTTTTGTTTTACAAATGTGGTGTTGTAAAGGCCTGTGTTTTGGAGCGTATATTTGCAATGAGTCTGTATTTGTTAGTCCTTGTGTCGTTCGTGGTGGTTCCTGAAGGAACTCTATTGACAGAAAACCTTTAAGCGAAAGCGGATCGTCCAAATCTCATTTCGATTGAATACATATATTTACAATAAAATAAACAGATTATGTATAAAACATAAATTACAGCATGCTTTCTCATAATAAATAAAGGTTCACAAGACTATACCTTTGAAGAACCTTTCTTCGCGTTAATCCCTTGATCTAACTCATTCACGAACACGTCGAACAAGCATGAACACTCCAAATGAACAATAGCAAATAGCAACACAACTTGAACCAAATAAGGACCCTACCACTTGGATTTATCTCTTGATCATGTAGTAAAATTAAATCTATCGCATAGGTCTTTACTATTCATGTAAAAGGCTTAATTCTCTATTTTATAGCATTTAATATAAATAATATTTATATTAAATTTAACAACTATGAATCTTATTCATAGAAAATATATTTGAATCCTATTCAAATATTTATTCCTCCAATTAATCAATAATATATCAAATACATTATGTCAAATATACCATATATAATTGAATTAATTGAATTATATCATATATAATTAAATTCCCTCTTATTAATTTGAACATTTCAAATTAACCCAAAAACTAATTTTCAACTTAAATCCTTTGAGCTACCAAGTGGACCTTATGGACCTGTAGCTTGAAGCTCCAATGGTACGTGAATAACTGATTAAACTCTTTAATCACATTATCTACCATCCATTAATTGTCGGGCACTCCACTAAAAATCGAGAGCTGCACTCTTCGCCCTACAGATATATTTCTATGTCCATTGGATATAACCAATCAACAGTACGATGACCTTCACAAATTGCTCGTAAATACAGTTGGTCCAAATTACGTTTTTCCCCTATAGTTACATCTAACTTCTTAAGTACCACTGACCCCTCTAATGAACAATAGATCATAGTCCCACTATGACAACACCTCTCTCGGGCCAAGAGAGGGTGTGGCGCCCAATTGTTCAAGACCCAGAATCAGCCCTTAAGGGAGCAATTTATCTACTTGCCCCTGCTTTGGGGAAGGAGTGAATTCCATCCTGTGTAACTGAGTTTCCAGCTCTCTAATTAGACGAATCCCCAAAATGGTAGGCTTGTTGAGTCAACGATCTGACCACTCTCACCCATGCAAATCAAAGGACCGCCCTCATAGGCAGGAGTTCACAACTCACTCAAGATTAAGGTCATGTTACCTATGGTCATCTTAGTGAAATGAAAGTCTCAATTATGAACGGCGTTATATAACGAGAATAAACATTTCGTGGTCTGGTCTTATACAAATTCCTTTGTATAGAATATCCTCACTCGCATATCTAATACATGAATGATCAGGATCATATCATTTGTAACACTTTACAACATTTGTAACACCTACAAAGTGGGTCATACTCGTAGTGTCACCAGGATAAGGTACTCAGCCTTATCCATATACTACAGACCATTTAGGTTATCAATTAAACATGATCCACATGTATGTCTTCACATACATATTTAAGTTACAACGATAACCATAGATGTTGGTTTATTGGTTTGTGGTTAATGCAACAAAATATCATATATTTCATAGACAAAGTGAATAAAATATCATATAGTATTAATCACAGAAATGTTTGTTCATACAAGGTTTACAAACTGTAGGACCCTATGAGATTTAGGGCATGAACCCCAACAATCTTCCACTTGTCCTAAAGTCAGTGTAGTGTACAAGTTGAGAATCAGTTTTTGGGTTAGTTTGAAATGTTCAAATTGACAAGAGGGAGTTCGATTATATATGATATAATTGAACGAGTTAATTAAATATGATATAAATAACTTTATGTATGAGATACATTAATTTGGAGGAAATTGGATATAAATATGATTTATATCTAGTAGATGAAAGTATTATAATTAATATATGATATTAATTTATATGTTATGAATATGATAAGATCACATTCATTGAACGGTTATAAAGGAAATGGGACGGTGTCTCTTTTATTCAAAATAATGGATGAGTACATTATAAATAGCTGACGGTGTGCAGGAGTTATATACGCGAACATTGTGAAAAAAATAGTGTCATCGTTTAGAAAATCAGTGCCTATACGATAGTGACTACACGATTGCTTACATATACGATATTGCTATGCAATTGCTTACCGATTACATCGTCGCGTGCTATTCACTAAATGATCGTTTACCTTTTCCTAAGCAATCGTTTAGCTCCCGTTACTAAACGATTGTATAGACGATCACTTAGTTATTTCTACGTGATCGTTTGGACGATCGCTCACTCTTTTCCTACACGATCGTTTAAACGATCGCTTACTTTTTTCTACACGATCGTATACGTAACCTAAATGATCAAGCATCTTGTCTATGCGATAAATGACAGGCACATTTTGTTCTAAGCTACAAGTTCATTCCATAAACTTGTTGTCATAGATTTTATACGATGATATGAGATACTACTTCTACATATGTGTTATTAATGAATGTTCTTATAGTATGTTGTGCATTGTCACAAGTTTTCTTGCATTGAAACCAAGTATAATTTCACTGCAAGTTTCTCGGTGTGATCCGAGGTCGAACACAGGGATTGTTTGAGGTTATTGCGTTACATTTGTGATATATGCGACTGGGGGTTTTTCAAATTATAAAAAGGTTGTGTGTACAGGTATTTAAAAATGCGATAAAGTAAAGATAAGCGATAAAAATGTGATAACAAAGTAAATTGCGATAAAATAAAGTGCGATAAAATAAACTTAAGCTATGATGATACAAGATACAGGTTTTAAAGATTGTGTTATGCGGTGGCAAGTCTTATGTGTGGAACAGAAAGAGAAAAGATAATTAGTAAAAACATCGTAAGTTCCTTAATTGCGTTAAAGACATAAGTATGGTTCTGCTTTTCCCTTGGCGTACACCTCTCGGTGATCGGTCGTGTTTCCCATATCTCTGTGGTGAAACAGGGACGAACGTAATGAATGCAAGGTTGCTTCCATCTCGTGAAGTACTTCTTGCTTTAGTTAACGCATTCTTCTAACCTTCTCTAACAGATCAGAATTGCCTCTTCACTTCTGCTCTCACAGGTGAAGATTCCGTCTAGCATGCTTTAGCTAAACATATTTATTTCTTTAGCACAGATTAAGTTACTTGTTTAATTCATATTAATCATCAAGGGATTAAGAAAATATCATGGAGAAAATGATTTATGGAGAAACGGAAATAGACAGAGAAGTGGAAATGGAAATGATCGACACATTCAATAATACTATTTAGCGTCTGATACATGGTTGTGAATGAAGAGATTAAGAAGATGAAATACAATTGATGAATGAGAGTTAGAAACAAATACAAATAAGCACCAACGTCAGTACTTAATCGGAACAAACGTTGTGGTTGTATAGTTCTCCTACACATCATTCAATGTTTTACTTTACTTGCATAATAAATAGGATGCAATACCTTGTCCTTGCACTGACTTAGTACTGCACCCGTCACACATCAATGCAAACGGTTGCGTCCGGTCTGGCGCAACCAGAATGGGTGCGATGATGAACGCATCTTTCAATGTGTTAGATGCTTTGGTGCACGCATCATCAAAATTATATTCTCGGCCAGCTTTAAGGAGCGCATTTAAAGGCCTTGCGATCTAGGAGAAATTGCGAATAAATCTTCTATAGAACCCAGCGTGTCCCAGGAAGCTCCTAAGTGTTTTCACGTTCACTGGTGAGGGTAGCTTGGAAATTGCATCAATTTTCGCCTGATCAACTTCCAATCCTGCTTTCGAGATTTTATGACCCAGAACAATTCCTTCTTCCACCATAAAGTGGCATTTTTCCCAATTCAGAATAAGATGTGTTGCCACGCATCTCTTCAAGACCTTTTCCAGGTTAGATAAACAGGAGTCATAATTGTTGCCGAAAACTGAAAAATCGTCCATGAATACTTCGACTGACTCCTCCAATTAATCTAAGAATATCGCCATCATGCATCGTTGGAAAGTGTCTAGCGCATTACAGAGTCCAAATGGCATGCGTCGAAATGCAAAGGTAGTCATGTCTTGATCCTTCGGCGCAATTGCTATTTGGTTGTACCCTGAATAGCCATCAAGAAAACAGAAGAATTCATTCCCTGCAAGTCTGTCTAACATCTGATCAATGAATGGGAGTGGGAAGTGGTCCTTTTTAGTGGCCAAATTTAACTTGCGATAATCCATACAAATTCTCCACCTCATTGTAGTTCTTGTGGGAATTAATTCATTCTTGTCGTTGGTGACGACTATCATCCCCCCTTTCTTTGGAACACACTGCACTGGGCTCACCCAGCTACTATCAGATATCGAGTAGATGACTCCTGTGTCCAGCCATTTCACTATTTCCTTTTTCACAACCTCCCTCATGGCAGGGTTTAAATGTCGTTGCCTTTCTACCGATTCTATCTTTCCTTCTTCCAGACGAACCTTGTGCATACAATACGAGGGGCTGATTCCTCAAATGTCTGCCAAGGTCCATCCTAAAGCCTTTGCGTTATTTCTTAGGATCTGTATAAGTGCATCTTCTTTCTCCTCACTCAACGAGGCAGAAATGATAACCGATAACACGTGTTATTACCTCCTAAGTAAGCATACTTAAGGTGCACAGGCAATGGCTTTAACTCTAGCACAGGTGGTTCTTCCAAAGATGGCTTGATGCGTTGTGAAGCTCGTTCAGATAACTTGAGTGGTTCAAAGTTTTATTCAACATAAATTGTGGCGTAATCCGCCTTCAACATTGCATCGATTCCAAAATTTTCTTCCTCCAGCTCCTCTAGGGGCTCGTGCCAAGGTTCTTCCCGCAGTTTCTCAATATATTGGCAGTTCTCCATATCACTTGGGTACTTCAACGCGTTGAAAACATTGAACTTCACTTCCTAATCGTCAACTCTGATGGTGAGTTCTCCTTTTTTCACATTGATCAGTGCTCGCCCTGTTGCGAGAAATGAGCGACCCAAGATGATAGGTACTTCTCTGTCAGCTTCATAATCCAATATGATAAAGTCCACCGGGAAGATAAACTAGTCCACTTGCACTAGTACATCCTCTATCTTGCCCTCAGGATGCGTTATTGATCTATCGGCCAACTGTAGTGTGATCGTGGTAGGTCTTGCATTATCGATATCCAACTTCTTAAAGATCGACAAGGGCATTAGATTTATGCTCGCCCCTAAATCGCACAACGCGTTTTCGACCATCTTACCTCTTATTGTGCAAGGCAATGGAAACTCCCAAGATCCTTCATTTTGGTGAGGATATTGTTTTGAAATAGCGCACTGCATTCATATGTTAGCGCAACTATTTCATTTTCCCCGATCTTTCTTTTATTAGCAAGAATATCCTTGAGAAATTTCACATAGCTTGGCATCTATTCTAGAGCTTCTAGGGGAATACTGATGTGTAGCTGTCGGAGAACATCCAAGAACCTCTGGAATTGCTTACTATCGTCTTTCTTCTTCAGCCTAGACTGGAAAGGTGGAGGATCCCGCCGTAGTTTTTGTTGAATTGGTTGTTTGTTGAGGCTCTGTCTTTGCTACGTTTAATTATCTGGAGGTTGCATTAATTTAGAATTCAAGTCTTGAGAAGCTTCAACTTTTGTAGGTGAACTTACTTCTGAACTAGTACTTTTTCCACTATTGATTGATTAGTCATCATCGACAGTTAGATCTACTGGCCTTGTTGTTTGATCTGGTACTGGTAGCACAAGGGTTGTTATTTTACCACTCCTCAATGTTACTATGTGATATTGCTCTTTACCTCGTGACCCCAATGCTCTTGAACTGCTAGGCAGCGTACCAGGCGCTTTATTTTTCAACTCAATTGCAAGCTGTTCAATTTGCTCTTCCAAACCTCTAAAGGAATCAGCTTGTGATTGTCTAATTTCCTCGCTCTTTTCAATATAACGCTTCAGTGAAGTCTCTAGAGATGAGGTACTGCAAGAGATATCATATAAGAATGGTTGGTCATAGGGTGGTTGGTCATTGGGTGGTATACTCTGAGAGTTACCTGGGCTACATTCCTGATTAATGAAGACCGGAGAGTTGCCTCAATCCCCTTGATAATTGTTCTGATGGAAACTATGGCTCCCCTGGTTGTGATTCCCGTCCCAACTTAAAGTTGGGTGATCCCACCAACCAGGGTTGTAGATGTTGCCAAATGACTCATTATGGAAAGAATATTTGGCCTGTTGATTCCACAGGTAGACTTCTGCTGGATGTCCCTCCTCACATTGAACGCAATTCATTGGGGCCACATGTGTCAACGCATTAACTTACGTTGATCCTTGAGAGAGATTTCTCTATTGATTAGCCATCGTCTGAAGGAGAGAGGTCATCGTGGTCATCTGATCGACCAGTGTGCTCATTGTATCAGTTGGCACATCGGCACTTTCTACTCTTTCCTGCTTCTGACCACTTTCCTCAAACCCCGTATCAATCCAATCATCAGAATTTCGCGAGATGTGATCCAATATGCTCCTAGCTTCTATATATGATCTATCCATCAATCCTCCTGCTAAGGAGGCATCGACAAATGCTTGCATTGATTGATCTAAGCCATTGTAAAACGTCTCTATCAGAATGCTATCGGGAATCCTGATATGCGGACAATTCTTCATTAATTGTTTGAAATGCACCGAGGAAGTGCTCAAGGTTTCATAACCCCGTTGCTCAAAATTTAACACATCCCTCCGTCTCCTTGCGTTGACAGCTGGAAGGAAGAATCTATTCATGAACCTGTCAACCAACTGTTCCCACATGTTAATTTCATCCGGCTCTAACGACTGAGCCCACCACTTTGCTTCATCCTGCAATGTGTACGGGAAAAGATATAACCTAAGTCTTTCTTGAGTAACATCAGGCATGGAGAATGCGCTGCACATGTCTACAAAATTTGTAAAATGTGCATGTGGGTCTTTTCCTTGTAATCCTCTGAATTGACCCATATTCTGAATCATTTGCAGCATAATTGGTTTGATTTCAAAGCTTACATTTTTCTCAATCGTTGGTCTTGAGATTCCTGGTGAGAAGTTATAGAAATCCGGTGTCGCATAGTCTCTCATTGGAACGTTGCGGTCAGTAGCAAGAAATATGGAATCTTGCGCTGGCCAATTTTCCCTTTGATACCCTGTAAGAGCCTCGTTATTATTAGCCATGCTTCTTCACCACTTGATTCAGCCCTGATGTACTTTTACGCGAATAATACAGTTGATCTTTGGGTCCACTTAGAATCTCTGGATCACTCCAGCACTCCTAAGCCGTCAGACTGCTCTTCGCGTTGAACAGCCAGAACAAAGAGATTTGTCCTGTAAAATACCACAAACATACTCAAACAATAAACTGTTAACCAATCCCCGGCAACGGCGCCATAAACTTAACAGTTCTAAGCTACAAGTCCATGCCATAAACTTGTTGTCATAGATTTTATGCGATGATATGCGATACTACTTCTACATATGCGTTATTAATTAATGTTCTTGTAGTATATTGTGCGTTGTCACAAGTTTCCTTACATTGGAACCAAGTATAATTTCACCGCAAGTTTCTCGGTGTGATCTGAGGTCGAATACAGGGACTGTTTGAGGTTATTGTGTTACATTTATGATATATGCAATCGGGGGTTTTCAAATTATAAAAAGGTTATGTGTACAGGTATTTGAAAATGCGATTAAGTAAAGGTAAGCGATAAAAATGCGATAATAAAGTAAATTGCGATAAAATAAAGTGCGATAAAATAAATCTAAGCTATGATGATACAAGATACAGGTTTCATCATACAAGATACTGAAGGTGAAACTGACTATGAATATTATACAAAGATCGTGTTATGCGGTGGCAAGTCTTATGTGTGGAACAGAAAGAGAAACGATAATTAGTACAAACATCACAAGTTCCTTAATTGCGTTAAAGGCATAAGTACGGTTTCGCTTTTCCCTTGGCGTACACCTCTCGGTGAGAGGCCGCGTTTCCCACATCTCTGTGGTGAAACAGGGACGAACGTAATGAACGCAAGGTTGCTTCCATCTCTGAAAGTACTTATTGCTTTAGTTAACGCATTCTTTTAACCTTCTCTCGACAGATCAGAATGGCCTCTTCACTTCTACTCTCACAGGTGAAGATGTCGTCTAGCATGCTTTAGCTAAACATCTTTATTTCTTTAGCACAAATTAAGTTACTTGTTTAATTCATATTAATCACCAAGGGATTAAGAAAACATCATGAAGAAAATAATTTATGGAGAAACGGAAATAGATAGAGAAGTGGAAATGGAAATGATCGCGACATTCAATAATACTATTTAGCGTATGATATATGGTTGTGAATGAAGAGATTAAAAAGATGAAAAATTGATGAATGAGAGTTAGAAACAAATATATATAAGTGCCAATGTCCTGGCACAGATCTTGAATGGAGAATCACTTGTCGGCATTGATGGAGTGAATGGAACGATGAGCTTCCCTCTCAGGCTTGCTCAACCGATTGGAGGGATCTAAGTACACAGCTTCTTGGCGGGGATTTGGCAGAATTGCACTGAGGCTCACCTCTCGGCCTTGTCTCTTCTCTTCCTGGATTTCTTCCGATCAGCACTCAGATCAACTCTCTCTCAATAGCCTCGTATCCATTGTTCCCCCGTATCAAGTATATCTTTCAGTGAATTCTTTAAGGGTATTTATAGACTGAAGGCTTTGACTCTCTGACTTGTGGTCCCCACTTTATTGTTACGGAAAGTCCGAAAATGGTGGAATAAATATTCCTTCTGTTATGCAAGTAGTCCGTCGAATATGCAAAATGATTAGTTTTATATGTGCCACAATCCTCCGCGTTTGCGTTGCTCATTTGCATCTTTTGATCGTGTGCCAGCATGCGGTGTTATTTTTATTACCGCATGCGGTTGAAGTTCAGCTCTGGATCGACTGTCGCATTGCGCCGTCATTGCGTTGATCTTCTCTTCATTCCTGACTGATGGGCGCAATGCGACGTAGATGCATTAATCTTTCTCTCTTGAGCCATGAGCACATACGGTAACTTGGTTTTCTGCAAAACAGACTTGAAATATCCTTTTCTACCATCTTAATAGTCTTAGTGGGTGTATTTGCGATAATTTGTAATTATTGCACTTCTTAGCTAATTTTCATACAATTGACGCAACTTTGCTCTCTTTTGGCGGCAATATCTGAATAAGGCAGTATAAATAACTTGTATTTCTACAAGTAATCAATAGACGACCTCATCTCCCACTTGCTTGATCGTTGTGTATGGTTTTGTCGAGCGTAAGTGTGCCGGCATTCAATTGTTTGAAGATTGATAGCGGCATTATGTTTATACTTTCCTCAAGATCGCATAGTGCTTGGCCACTGTAGGTCCCTTCGATAGAGCATGGGATCGTGATGATTCCTGGGTCGCCCATTTTAGGTGGGATCATAGCATTTTGTGCTATAACCACTATTGCGATCTTTCCTTCCCCATTTTGTTTTTCTTTCAGTCTTTATGAAGTTACTGGGGGTTGGACGTCTTCTGTCTCAAGATCTAGAGGCTTAAGGGTGGACGTAACTTCAGGGTCTATTTTCTCGGGCTTCTCTAAACTATAAGTCAACGGGTCTTCGATTGTCGCCGCATTCAAGTTGGTCGCAATGTGCTTCTCCCCTTCTTCCGCAATCATTAGTCGCTTAGCAAGGAGACTGCTAAGCATTGTTCCTTTCCGTTACCCCCAGCATTGTGAGAGAGCTCAGTTGAGCTCAGTAACGCTCCTTGCGGTCTGTTTTTCAGCTCGCCTACAATTTGTCCCATTTGGATTTCGAGATTTCAAATGGATGTAGCTTGGTTTTGAAGCATTGATTCGTTTTTCTCAATGTATTGCTTTAGTAAGCTCTCTAAGGACGAAAATTGCGGTGGTTGTGAGCTGCTAGCTTGGCTTTGCACTGGACCATTGTTTTGCGGGAAAAATTTGGGTGGCCCTCCTTTTTATGCCATAGGTTGAAAGCTTTGTTGTTGATTTTTTCACGCAAAATTTGGGTGGTTCCACCACCCGGGGTTATATGTATTGGAATAGGGATTATCTCTCATGAACTATACCGACTGCAAGTTTGTTAGGCATTCCTCCATCAGGTGAGCACCTCCGCAAATGACACAACTTGCGGTTGTTTGAGTAATTGTGCTGACCTGCCCTTTCTTCACTCCCATATTATTAATTGTGATGTCTTGTATCAGACTCATCATCGCAATCACTTAATTTTGCAGGGATGCGATGGCCCCATTGTTTGCGTCATTTTCTTTGATTCTTAATCTCTGGTCGCTTTCCCTCCAATCTTCGTGATTTTTGGAAATGCGATCAAGTATACTCTTTGCCTTCTCATATGTTTTGTCGAGCAGACCACCAGCAGCAGCCGCATTGGCAGCGGTCTGCGAAGAGGGATTCAATCCTTGGTAGAAAATCTCCATTTGCAGGCAATCTGGTAAGCCATTGTGTGGACAGTCTCTTACCAGCCACTTAAACCTCGTCCAAGCATCGTTGTGCGATTCGTCATCTTCTTGTTCTAAATTTGTTATTAATTTTTTTCTCCTAGCGTTCTTAGTTGCTGGGAAATACTTCTTCATAAAATTTTCCACCACTTGTTTCCACGAAGTTATCTCTCCTGGTTCCAGAGAATATGCCCATTTTCTTGCCTGATCACACGAAGAAAATGAAAACAGAGTTAGTCGAACCTCCTCGGTAGAGATATTCGGGAATACAAAAGTATTGCAAATTTCAATAAAGCTTCAGAGGTAGGCATGCGAGTCCTAGCCACGCCTTCCTCCGAATTGACCTGTAGTCTGGATCATCTGCAGCATCATCAGTTTCATTTCGAATCTGCTTCCATCGAAGGCAGGCCTCATGATTNGCCTTCCTCCGAATTGACCTGTAGTCTGGATCATCTGCAGCATCATCAGTTTCATTTCGAATCTGCTTCCATCGAAGGCAGGCCTCATGATTTCTGGGGAGAAATCATAGAGGTTTGGCAATTCATAGTCCCTAATGGGCCTATTCCGATCATTTGCCAACAGAATTGGATTCGACATTGTTATCATTTGGTGCTCCATTTTCAGGCTGCTCTGCCATCTATTCTTTATCTGACTGTGGTTACTGTTGGCGGTCTTTCAATCTTTGTCTAAAAGTCCTGTCAATCTCCGGGTTGTAATTCGCCAAAGATTGAGAGTCTGCAAAGAAATAAGAAAAATTACCGTTAGCACTCTATTTTGCCAAAGTCCCTGGCAACGGCGCCAAAACCTTGATGCTTGATTTTATGAAGTGGAAATGTGGATGATATGCGTTGATGGAATTGTATTGTGCACTCAAGTTTCCCCAGCGGAATCAAAGTGTAAATTCCTCTGAGTTTCCTGATAAGTCCAAGGTTGAATACAGGGACTTGTGAAAACAGATTGCGTTGGTAATTTTTATGAAAACCTTGCGATAATCGAGTAAATAAATTGTTGGTTTGATGTTGATTGCGTTAATGAGAAAATAAACAAATACGGCGGATTTGAGAAAAGGCAGTTGTGTGATAGATGCAATGAGTATGCGATGAACGGGTTGAGAAGATCTTTAGCTAGCATTACTTGGGAATGCGTCAGACTATGCGATCATGTTACAACCATACACAACAAGTCATTTTCTAATGCAAATGCGATACTCCTAAGTCTAGGACGCATGTGTTCAATGAAAAATTGTCCATAGAGCTTATTCCTAAGTCTCTACTCTTGTCCTATGCGATGATGCAAAATGCATGAAAGCAAAGTGACCACATACAATCATATCCTATTTCTAGGATGCATGCAATGCGTTAATAACAAATAGTGCTCATTTCTAAGCTCCTATCTCTTGTATTATGCGTTCTAATCTGGCTCTTCCGAGCCTAGATTCTAACCTGACCTTCCCAAGTCTAGATATTGTCCTTAGACTACCCTCCCGAGTATCTCTAATGGACGAATGAAACATACATAATACAAGATAATCGCAAAGAATGAAGATTCCCTAGTTATGCTAGCTAAATGATTCTCAACCCATTCAACTGATTTAACTACTCATGCGTGAATAATAGAGAGTGAACAGATATAGAGAAGGAAATTCCATTTTTATAAGTCAGTTGAGTACAAAATGACAATGGAAGTTAAAGGTAGAGAGCCTGGTAGCAATTCCTTGCTGATCGAGGCTTTTACACTGAAATCTCTATTCAGTTCTAAAGATGTTCCTGCTTCTACAGGCGTCGGCCCTCTTTCTGCCCTTGAAGCTTCCGACGCTCTCCCATGCTTACTAGAACGATCTGCCGGCACAACCTTCTTCCTCGCTTTCACCTTAAAGTGAAAGAAAACTAAGAACAAAGACATATGAACTAAAGAATGGTGAACTGATCAACTCGTCAACCCTTTTTCTGAAGAATACCCTTGGTATATATAGAGCATCCATGGTGAAAGGCGACTTCTCTCTCATAGTTGTACAGATGGGACGGCTTTAATTCCTGAATGATGACCGAATAATTATCACCAAAAATCTGAATGTACTTTGTGACCGTTATCAGCTGTCAACTTAATTCGAATTCGACTGTCATCAGCTTTCTATCCCATTGCAATTGATTAGCCTTTCACCCAGATGCGCCCACCATGTCGTGCTGACCAAGTTGCGGTGATCCTTCTCGAACAAATGTTTGCAAACACAATCATCGCAAAGCCTTGTGGTGAAGTTGCACTCGACCAGTGATTTCCTATGATCGCAATTTCTACATTGCGTCAACACATATTCTGCACAAAAATACAAAAATCAACTGTTCTAATGCGTTGAACGCATGTGACCGCAATATTATGAAATCGATGCTTAATGGACTAAAATTAACATATTTCATCAAGCAATTCAACATTGTTTAAGAACTTAGCACTATGATAACGTGCATTTCTGCCCATTATCATGAGCGCATTAGGGCGGAACGCTGGGGCCGAAAACAGGGGGTTACACTTACGCAGAATGGTTAACGGTTAACTATTCTGGATCGAACAAATGGTGGCTATTGGTTTTAGTTCCAAGAGTTGGTTCTGCCTAATGGCTGAGAATGTCTCATCCTAGTGAAGGGACATCCGATCACCCCACTGGTGACGTTTGTCCTGCCTCGCTGGGGCATCATTGCAAAATAGAAGTCTTTTCACTTAGGATACTTGAAATCTATTTTGCTAAAATTAATTGGTTAATTAAAAATGTGGTTTTTGCAAAGTCTTATAAAAGGTTATTCATTTTTTTCAGCAACGGTTTTTAATGGCATCAGCCACTATCAATTTACTTAGCGTCGAAAAATTAAATGGCCAAAACTATTCCAGTTGGAAACATATGCTCATGATGATACTCATAATCGAGGATCTGAAGTTTGTCCTTATGGAGGAATGTCCTTCTATTCCACCTCAGAACGCTACTCGAAATGTTCGGGCAGCGTACGAGTGTTGGACATGGGCAAACGAGAAGGCCCGAGCCTATATTCTGGCTAGTCTTAGTGATGTGTTGGCCAAGAAACACGAATCCATGGTCTCAGCTCGTGAGATCATGGAGTCCCTGTAGGGAATGTTCGGACAGCCGTCTAGACAACTCAAGCATGAGGCTTTAAAACACATCTTCAGCTCAAAAATGGAGGAAGGCACCTCTGTTTATGAACACGTGTTGAATATGATGGTCTACTTTAACATGGCGGAGATGAATAGGTCTAAAATCGATGAGGGCAGTCAGGTTAGCATTATCCTGCATTCATTGCCGGAGAGCTTCCTCTACTTTGTTAGCAATACGATTCTTAACAAAGTGGACTACTCCCTTACCACTCTCCTTAACAAGTTGTAGACTTACCAATCCTGGCTGAAAAGTAAGAAGAAAAAGGGAGGTGAGGCAAATGTTGTCTCATCCTCTAAAAAGTTCTATCGAGGTTCGACCTCAAGAATAAAGTCTGCACCTTCAACTTCTAATTCTGGAAAGGGGAAGAATAAGAATGGTGGTAAAGGAAAAGGGAATGCACCTGCTAACCCGCCACCTATCGCCCAAAAGAAGCATCCACCGCAAGTTGAAAAAGCAAAACGTTTCCACTTTAACTTGGACAGACATTAGAAGAGGAATTGTCCTCATTATCAGAATGAAAAGAAGGTTGCCAAGGCTAAGGCCAAGGTAAACAAAGGGGATTAGATCCTAGCGACAGTTGGAGGCTGGTGAGATGATGTTGCGAGTAGGCACCAGGCACGTCATCTCAGCTATGACAGTGGGAGACATCCAGTTTACTTTACAGAATAGGTTTCTTATATTAAAAGATGTCTTTGTAGTTCCTGAACTAAAAAGGAACCTTATTTTTGTAAAGTGTCTGTTACAATACAATTACACTATTTCTTTTAAAGTTGAATAAATTATTTATTCGTAAGGATGGTGTTGAAATTTGTACAGCTAAACTGGAAAATAACTTATATGTGCTAAGACCTTTAGCCTTAAGTTCCCTCCATAACATAGAGATGTTTAAATCTATCGTAACTCAATCTAAACACCGATGAGTTTCTCCAAAAGAAAATGTCCAACTTTGACACCTTCGATTAAGGCACATCAATCTCAGTAGAATTGAGAGACTGGTGCAGAATGGCCTTCTTGTTGGGATTGGTGTCCTAATTCTCCCGGAGTCTCGTTATTTTGTAAAGATACACATTGTTCAATGAATAAAATAAGTGTTATTTAATTCTGGCATTTACTCATATCCAATAAACAAAGCTCCTTGGTTATCTTATGTGAACTTAAGCATGCATATGTGATATACAAGTGGATCATGCCTTAAGTGATAACCTAAATCGGTCTGTAGTATAAGAATTAAGGTGGGATACCTGATCTTGGTGATACTACGGATACGGCCCGCTTTGTAGAGGTTTGCAAGTATTGTAAACTACTGCAGATGGTAGACTCTAACCATTCATGTGGAGACGTGGAGCGGGGGTGTCCTATATAAAGAGTTTGTATAAGATTTGAACCATGAGATGACTAGACTCTGTATATAACGTCGTTGATACTAGAGACTTTCATCTCACCTAAACGACCATAGGTGACACGACCTCAATCCTGAGTGTTTTGGGAACTCCTACTTTTGAGAGCGGTCCTTTGATTAGTATGAGTGAGAATGGCCAGGTTGCCAACTCAACATGCCTACCTTTTTGAGGACTTGTCTGATCTGGGAGCTGGGAACTCGATCCATAAGAAAGAATTCACTCCATTCCTGAAGCATGGATAAGTAGAGAGATTGCACCCTTAAGGGCTGATTCTGAGGCTTGAACATAATGTCCACAGCTTCTCTTTGGAATAGAAGACTCAGTCATACTAGGACTATGAATTATGTTCATTAGAGGTATCAGTGGTACTTAAGAAAATAGATGTAACTACAGCAGCATAACGGTTATTGGCCCAGCTATACTTACGAGCGATCTGTGAAGGGTTATTGATGCGTTATTTTACGATGTGAAATTATGGATGAAATGCGATGATGAAAATGTGTTGAGCACTCAAATTTTCTTAGTGGAATCCAATTGTAAACCCCATTGAGTTTCCTGGTAAGTCCAGGGTCGAACTCAAGAACTTAGGAAAATAGGTTGCGGTGGTAATTTTTAGGAAAACCTTTCGATAACCGGTAACTCAAATAGTTTTTGGTTCTGTTTGTTGCAATAATGAAAATAAACAAATGCGACAGAGTTTGAAAAGAGCTAATAAAATGGAAGATACGATGAGTATGCAATGAACAGGTTGAGAAGGGTTTCGACAAACATTTCCTAGGATGCGTTCATGCTATGCAATCATGCAACACACATACAATAGTAAACCATCTCTCGATACGAATGTTATGGCTTCTAATGTTAGAACGCATGCGATATATGCGATAAGTCTAGGAACTACACATAAGCCTCTATTCTTATTTATGCGATGACAAAATGACACACATATAAATAAGGCGACCACATAATATAATTCCTATCTCTAGGATGCATGTGATGCAGGTTGGCAAATAGAGTTTATCTCTAAGTCCCTATCTCTTGTTTATGCAGTTCAAATCTTGCTCTCTCGAGTCTAGATTCTAACCTAGCTCTCTCAAGTCTTAGGTTCTTTCTTTAGACTCTCTCTTGAGTAGCTCTAAAGGGATGTTTGGCACAGCATAACACAAGATAATCGCAAGCAATGAACTTCCTAGGTCATGTTAGTTCGACAAGTTTAGTTACTCATACATGTGAAGAGAGTGAACAGATGTAGAATAAGAACTTCCATTGTATAAATATAAAGATGAAGTACAAAATAACAATGTAAGAAGAGAATAAAGAGCCTGATACCAATCTCTTGCTTCCAAGGCTTTTACACTATCTTTCTACTCTTGTTCAAAAGATAATCTCACTCTCACGAGAGTCGGCCCGCTCTCTACTTTTACGCCTCCATGTTCTCTCTCGAGTTGCCCTGAGCAATCTTCTAGTGTCTTTACTCTTCCCTTGCTCTGCCTTAAAAATAAAAGAAAACTATGAACACGGCTAAAGCTCCTAAATCGGTGAATAGGTGAACTTGTTAACCCCCTTTTCTGAAGGATGCCTTCGGTATTTATAGAGCTTCCAGGGTGAAAGGCAGTTTCTCTCTTATGATTGCACAGATGGGATGGCTTTAATTCTTTGACTGATGCGTCGAATATTTGTCACCGAAAAGCTGAGTGTACTTGTTATCATTAGCAGCTTGTCAGCTTAATTCAGATTTGATCGTCATTAGCTTTCTGTCCCATCGTGTTTAATTATGCCTTTCACCCAGATGCGCCCACCAATTTGTGCTGGCTCTATGCGAAAATCCTTCTTGAGCAGATGTTTGCGAGCACAAATCACCGCAAAGCCTTGCAATAATGCTGCGCTCGTCCGTTGATTTCTTGTGATCGTGCTTTTCGCCTTGCGTCAACGCATATTCTACATAAAAATACAAAAATCAACTGTTTCTATGTGATGATCGCATGCAACCGCAATGTTATGAATTTAATGCTTTTTGGATGCAATCTAACATATTTTATCAGCATAAGCCAACATTCTTTAAGAACTTACCACTGTAATAACGTGCATTTCTGCCCGTTATCAGCTGTCGCACAACTAATTGGTTAAGATGGACACATAATATATCTGTGGTAAGGAGAGTTCAGTTGTTGGTCTTTAGTGGAGTGTCTGGCAGTCAATGGATGGTGGATCCCGTGACTAAAGAGTTTAGTCAGTTATTCACGTACCGTTGGAGCTTCGGAGCTAAAGGTCCATAAGGTCCCCTTGGTAGCTTGGATTCTGTTGAGGATCAATTCTTGGTGTTGATTTGAAATGTTCAAATTGACAATAGGTATTTTGATTATATATGATATAATCGATATGATTATAAGATACATCTAGTGGACGATTGATGTAAATGAGATTTACATTAAGTACCATGGAATAGAAAAAGAACTATGGTTTATATGTTTCATGAGATGAAATATTAAAACTATAGATTATAAATATAGTATGATAAATTGGTTATCATTTATATTTATAATAATATTAATTATTGGATAATTAATACTTTTTCTTTTAAATAACCAAGGTAGTGGGTGGTTATTAAATCATGGTAACCGTGAGTTTAAAAGGAAAATTGGTTTTCCTATTTGAAAAAGAAGTTTTACAAAAGATTTGAAAAGGACTTTGAGTTTTCTCTCGGCGTATAGAAACTCATGGTGGTCATCAAGTAAATACAGATTCACTAAACGACGACTGGGCGAGCTAAACGATCGTGCAGTATTTACTAAACGATCGCATAGTTTTGCTAGACGATCGCTGGCCTAAGGTAAACGATCGTGTAGAGTCTGTAGGCGACAGACCAAATAACGATAGGCTAAACATTCACATAACTTTTGCTAGACGATCGCATACCTTTATCTAAACAATTGAGCATCGACCTATACGATAGGTCTCCGCCATCTCCCACTTGCCCAGTCGTGTACGCGATCGTTGTTTCCTTCGTTCGGCTGCCTCATACCAAGTCTGAACAGAGCCCACCCTCTGGATTCTCACATCGAGAATACCAAGGTCGCCTTGTTGGTGGTGTCAAACTCAACTCGGCACCATTGAGGTTTTCTGAAGGTCGTTCGTGGCGTTGTGGAGGCCGTTTGCTGTTGCGGAGGAGTTCATGACCGAGGAGATCGTTAAAGACAAGCGCGAAAAATTCGTGCGGTATTCTTTGTAGTGTTTCGGTCGTGCAGATCGAGTGTTCATGGTCGTTGTTGTTCGAGCAATCGCGCAACGGAGCGTGGAGACACTTCTGCCTATGTGAGTAGAGTTTTACTCTCTGTTCCTTTGTATTGTTCATGCTGGAATTTTTTTATGAATCGCATAATCGTTTGTTTGAAGTCGACTGTAAATTTATTAATCATTCATGATTGTAATTTGTAATAGTCTTGTTCTGCTGCTCATGGAAATCTCACGCTTCTAATTTCCTTCACTTCTAAGTGAGTTAGAGGAAAATTCTTTACCAGTGTGCGAATCTTGCCTTGAAGGTAAGATGACTAAATGACCTTTTACTGGAAAAGGTTATCGAGCCAAAGATCCTCTTAAATTTGTACATTCTAACCTTTGTGATCTTATGAATGTGCAAGCTCAAGGAGGCTATGAGTACTTTATCAGTTTTACTGAAGATTACTCAAGATATGGGTAAGTCTATCTGATGCAATGAAATTCTAAATCTTTTGAAAAGTTCAAATTATTTAAGGCCGAAGTTGAGAATGCTTTGGATAGACGAATAAAAACACTTCGATCAGATCGAGGTGGAGAGTTTTTGGATTCTGTGTTCCAAGACTATTTATTAGAACATGGAATCATTTCCCAACTCTCGGCACCAAGTACACCTCAGCAAAATGGTGTAGCAGAGAAGAGAAATAGACCCTTGTTGGACATGGTTCGTTCAAGGATGAGTTATGCTTCCTTACCGGACTCGTTTTGGGGTTTCGCAGTGGAGGCTTCGGTAGACATTCTCAACTTTGTTCCTTATAAGAGTGTTGCAAGAACACCTCTGGAGTTGTGGAACGGGCGTAAAGCTAGTTTACATCACTTCCGCATATGGAGTTGCCTAACACATGTGCTTGAGGAAAATCCCAAGAAGTTGGAATCACGATCGAGGTTGTGCCTCTTTGTAGGCTAACCCAAAGGTACATGAGGAGGTTACTTTTATGATCCGTCTAAAAACAAGGTGTTTGTTTCCACGAACGCTACTTTCCTGAAGGAGGATCATATCAACAATCCACGTAGTAAAGTCGTGTTAAGTGAGCTTTCCAAAGAAACTGCTGAAACTTCAACAAGAGTTGTTGAAGAACCTGCGATAAGCATAAAATTTATCTTATGTCACAAACCGCATAGATGATTATAACGCAATGATATGTGATACTACTTCTAGATATGCGTTATTAACAAATGTTCTTGTAGTATGTTGTACGTTGTCACAAGTTTCCTTGCGTTGAAACCAAGTATAATTTCACCGCAAGTTTCTTGGTGTGATCTGAGGTCGAACACAGGGACTGTTTTAGGTTATTGCGTTATGTTTGTGATATATACAACCAGGGGTTTTTCAATTTATAAAAGAGTTTTGTGTACAAGTAATTAAACATGCAATAAAGTAAAGTAAAGTGGTAAAAATGTGATAATAAAATAAATTGCGATAAATTAAATCTAAGCTAAGATGATACAAGATACAGGTTTCATGATACAAGATACTGAGGGCAAGGCTGGCTATGAAGATTATGCAAAGATCATGTAGTGCGGTGACAAGTCTTATGTGTGAATCAGAAAGAGAAAATATAACTAATATAAACAGCGCAAGTTCCTTAATTGCGTTAAAGATATAAGTATTGTTCCACTTTTTCCTTGGCGTACACCTCTCGGTGATCAGTCGCGTTCCCACATCTCTGTGGTTAAATAAGGACGAACGTAGTGAACGCAAGGTTGCTTCCATCTCTGGAAGTACTACTTGCTTCAGTTAACGCATTCTTCTAACCTTCTCACGACATATCAGAATGACATCTTCACTTCTGCTCTCACAGATGAAGATGCTGTCTAGCATGCCTTAGCTAAACGCATTTATCTCTTTAACACAGATTAAGTTACTCGTTTAATCCATATTAATTACCAAGGTATTAAGAAAACTTCATGGAGAAAACGATTAATGGAGGAACGAAAATAGACAGAAAAGTGAAAATGAAAGTAATCGAGACATTCAATAAAACTATTTAACATCTGATACATGATTTGTGAATGAAGAGATTAAGAGAATGAAATACAATTAATGAATAAAGTTAGAAACAAATACAAATAAATGCCAACGTCTTGGCGTCGATCTGGATGGAGATTTGCTTACCGGTATGGATGGATCATGCGAAAGGATGAGTTTCCCTCTCAGGCTTGCTCAACCGATAGCAGGGATCTAAGCACAGAGCTTCACGACGGGGATTTGGCAAAATCACACTGAGACTCATCTCTCGGCCTTGTCTCTTTTTTTCCCAGATTTCTTCCAATCAGTATCAGCTCAACCTTTCTCTCAATCTAGCATCAATTAGCCCTCGTATCAATTATCCCCGTATCAAGTATATCTTCTCTAAATTCTATGGGAGTATTTATAGGCGAAAAGCTTTGACACTTGGCTTGTGGACCCCACTTCTTGTTATGGAAATTCCAAAGATAGAGGAATAAATATTCCTTCTGTTATGCAATCAGACCGTTAAATCTACACAATGATTAGTTGTACATGTGTCACAATCCTCCGCGTTTGCATTGCTCAACTGCATCTTTCAATTGGTTGCTTGCATGCGGTGTTGTTTTTATTACCACATGCGGTTGACATTCAGCTCGGGATCGACTGTCGTATTGTGCCGTCATTGCGTTAATCGTCTCTTCATTGTTGATTGACGGGCACAATGTGACAGAGATGCGTTGTTCAGTCTCTCATTGAGCCTTAACCGCAAGCGGTGACTTGGTTTCCTACAAAACAGAGTAGAAATATCCTCTTCTACCATCTTGATGATGTTAATGGGTGTAATTGCGATAATTTATATTTATTGTATTTCTGAGCTAATTTTCATACAATCGACGCATATTCCTTCACTTTTGGCTATAATATCTAAATAAGGCAGCATAAATAACTTGTATTTCTACAAGTTATCACACCCCCAAATTTAGATATATGCTTGTTCTCAAGTATATCTTCTACTAAGGCAATAATGATAAATTCCTCTCCTATATTTTTGCATCGATTGGCTGCTCCGAATGTTACACTTAGGCACATTTCTTAACAACGCAATTTCCTTCTATCCTTGCTAATTCTGAACAAAGCCCTACTTTATTCTTCTATATAACAAAATTCTGCTCAAAAATGCTTTTCTAGTTTTTAAAATAGAATGTTTATCTCTTCTTTGTCAAAATAACTTGATATGTCTATATGCGGTGGTCAAACTTTGCGTCATTTATTAGAGATTGTTGGTCATGGTTACACCCTTCGTTTTGGTTTGTTCTTACGGGTGTTATGCGAACATCCAACCACGGTTGTGTGCCAATTTCAACTCTAACTCATGATATTCAGAGGAGTTGTCTCTTACACTCTTTTATATTTTTTTCTTTTTTTTCTTTTCATATTGCATTGTTCTTGGAAACCCACCTTCGTTTTGGCTTGCTTCTACAGGTGTCATACGAATATCCAACTACGAGTAGGCTCCTTTCACAACTAAACCCTTATCAGGTTGGGAACATTTTTTAGGTTTTCCCTTGCGCTGACATTGGAGTTTTGTATAATTTTTTTTTTTAAATAATTTCTTCTTTTTTTTTTTTTTTTTTTTAAATGAACACATTTTCTTGAAGATCGCATATTCTTGATCTTATCTGCTCAGACCTTCCCCACCCCCAAATTTAAAGATGAGCAAGGTTCTTATTGTGTTGTTTGGATGGACTAGACAAACACTTAGAATAAAAATTTCAAAAAGAAGGTTTGAGCAGAACTTTGAAAGATAAAAAGCAAAGTACTGCTAAACTAAGAATTAACTAAGTGTTAGTCAGAATTTACAAAGTATGGGAAATGTTTCTAAGTAGAAACATATTATACATCATAGCACCACAATGAATAACGCAAAAGTAAAAGATTAAGAACATCACAAATATTGTCAAAGGATGATAAAGAAAAAGGCACAGGCAAAAGGAGTGAATATGTACTCATTTGAATTGAATATTAACAAAGTATACAAATAATGAAAAATTAATGCAATAAAAAAAATTTGCATGTACAAAGAATCAAAGAATTTAATTAAATAATGAATTGAATAAAAGTAATATTGCAGAATGGCTGCATGAAAAAAAAAAAATAGAATGTCAGGATTATTGCTGAGGAGTCGGATGGGCTGGAGGAGGGTTTCGCGGTGATGCAAAAGAAGTCTCTTCAAAAAGCAAGTGTTGCCTGAGATGCGGGGGCACCAATGGACCATGAAGGTATGTTGTGAGAAAATTAAAGTATTCATGGTTACGCTCCGCAAGTTGTCTTTGGTGGCGGTTGATCGTATGAGTGTTGCGATGTATATTGATCAATGCCTCCCTTGATGTGGCAACACTACGCTGAATATTATCAACTTGCACCATGACTGCATCAAACCGCTGATCGAAGTAGCCTTGTTGTTGATTGAAGAGTTGCTGCTGTTGAAAGAGAAATTGTTGTTGTTGGGTCAGAAGTGACCGCATTTCTGCTAACTCAGCAGCCAGGGAGGTTATAGAGGGTCTTGCCTGCGATGTCTCGCCAACATCATTTTGGGGTTAGGCAGAGGTGCCTTCACCCAAATTGTGTGGGTCATCAATTTGCGGCGGTGGAATGGAAGGTTGCGGTGATGAGGCTGAGAGTGAAGTTAGGGCTACTGGGTGAACAATTGGAGAATTGAGAACGAGAAGAAGATTGGTAAAGTGTTCATGAAGTGGAGAAGAAGGTTGTGTAGGTGGGCTTGGAGGGCAAATTACCAAGGGCAAAGGGTCCAAAGGTTCTGGATCATGCGTTGTTGACTCTTGAACCTTTTCTTTTCCCTTGTCTTCTCTGCGTGGTCTCTTAGGCTTTGGTCCCTGCGGCACGTTGAGGTCGATTGCGGGCNTGTTGACTCTTGAACCTTTTCTTTTCCCTTGTCTTCTCTGCGTGGTCTCTTAGGCTTTGGTCCCTGCGGCACGTTGAGGTCGATTGCGGGCCTTTTTAAGGGTAGCTTAGGGTAATGTAGGGAGTCTTTGAGGAGCAACCTCAAAATCTTTATGTTGATCAAGTCGTGGATTTTAGGCATAGGCTCTTCATCAACGCCTACACCCATTGACAGGCACAGACTTGAAACAGTCCATGGAAAGAAGTACTGTCCTCGAATATGCCCCACCAATGCTCTGAGTTGTCTTGCAATCAGTCGCCCTACGTCAATTAGTATGCCGTGCGCAATGCAATATGCGGCTATGACTCGATCCCTTGATACAGTCTTGTCATGTGTGGTTGGGATCAGTCGCTTCTTGACCAAGTAGACCCAAAGCCTTCCCTCCGGAAGCAAAGACTTGGATGCCAGGGTGTGGATGCCCTTGAGTGAAACCGACAACTTTGTGCCCGGTTGTGTTAATACTCTCAGCGCGTCCTCCATCTGCTGCTCTGTGGGATCATCAATAATTTTGTTCCCCAGTGCATCCGAGTTATCCTTCATTTGGTATATCACATTGATGTCCCTTGTGCTGAAGGACACCGTTTCTCCTTTGAAGGTCACCGCATCCCTAGTTCCATGTAGACGCCCTCTATAGAAGTCTCTCACTAACTACGGCACAATAATGGCTGGGCATTGGCAAAATGTGCCCCAGCCATGTTCCACAATCACACTTATGATGAGGTCAGGTAGTGGCATTGGCACAGGATAGAAGCCCATCTCTATTAGCATGTCATCATTCTCTTTTTTCTTTGATGGACGCTTCCTTGCCAACGCGGACTCGCTACTCTCTGCGATTGCTTTGTCCTTTTCTTTTGCGAACACAAGGCAGGCTACTTGCTTTTGCTTCTTCTCCCGCTCTCTGCATTGTTCCTCTTTCTCGCGTTCCGCGAGTTCTTTACCCTTCTTCTTCTGTAAGCACCTTCTGTTAGCCTCGCGCTTCTTCTCCTTCTCTTTTTCCAATCTCTTCTCCTCTTCTTCTTTCCACTTTTTCTCTTCCTCTTCTTCTTCTCTTTCTTCTCTCTCGAACACTTTTACAAACTGCTCGGAGGCCAGTAACATACGTTGTTCCTCCTCGTGCCTCCTTATCCCTTCGAGCCTTGCGAGCTCATTATTACTGCGCATTTCCTCTTTAACACATATTAAATTAATTTTAACACATATCCATCTTTATATATTTAAATCATATTTAAATATATAAATTCTCCTATTCTCTTTAATTCTAAAATTAAACATATTATATATCATATAATTACTAATTCCCTTAATTCTAATTTGAACGTTTCAAATTAACTTATCATGCTATTCTAGAGTTAGTCTGCTACGAGCTAGTAGGGGGACCTCGCGGACCTACAGATCATGGACTCCAATGATCTGAGATTAATTGGGTAAAATTATTAGACCAAATTAATCTTCATTCGTTAACTAATGGGTCACTCCACTAAAGCCCATAGTTGCAGTCCCCTCACTATAGATATATTATGTCCACATAACTTAACCATAATCAGCAAGTCAACCCTTCAATGGTTGTTCGGAATAACAGCTGGGTCAAATATCTGTTTTACCCCTGAGATTACGTCTTATTCCTCAAGTCCTACTGATCCTCTAATGAACAACTTATTTGTGATCCAATCACCAAACCAAACTCTCTCAGCCCAGTGAGAGGGTGGGGCCCCTTGTTCAAAACCTGAATTCAGTACTTGAGAGAACAACCTTTCTCCTACCCCTAAATTGGGTAGGCGTGAACTCCGTCTTGTACCCTATGTCCCCAGCTATCTATCCAGTCTTACCCCTGAAATGGAAGTCTTATTGAGCCGGCACTATTGAGCCAACCCTCAACTATGCAAATCTAAGGGTAATCTCAAATAAACAGGAGTTCATAGTTTGCTCAGGATTAAGATCGAGTTACCTAGGTCATCTAGGTGAAATAGTCAGTCTTAAACAGTAAAAAGTGTTATAAAGTAAGAGTGACTTATTTCTTGGTCCTGATCTTATGCAAACTCATTGCATAGGACGGTGCCACTCCTCATGTCATAACATGTACGAATTAGGATCACATCATATATAGCACTTTATAACTCTTTGTAACAACTATAAAGTAGGCCGCATCCAATGGTGTTACTAGAATAAGGTACCCAACCTCATTCATGTACCATAGATCATTTTGACTATTTACTCGAACCCGATCCACTCTTATGTCTACACATAAAGTTCAAGTACTCATACAATAGTCATGGATCTTAGTTTATTGGATTTAGACTTTCATACAATTTATGAGATCAATAACAAGTATATTGATCATAGAAAATGTTTATCATTTTACAAACTGCGAGTTTTAGGATATAAAACCCAACAATACTTCCACTTGGACTAAAACTCCAGTGGATCAATATATACAAATATATACAATATTGAGTTTACATGGAGAGAATAAAATGCACAAATACAATAAACTAGGGCATTACAAAACCCATAAATTCTCCCACTTACCCTAGTGATACAAAACTCGTAGACCTAGTCCTATTAGGTGACCCTCGAACACTTTAGCTGAGAGGGCCTTCGTAAATGGATCAGCTAAGTTGTCTTGGGAAGCAATCTGAGTGACAATGACGTCTCCTCTGTGTACAATCTCCCTGATGAGATGGTACTTACGTTCGATATGCTTTCCTTCTTTATGGCTTCGTGGTTCCTTTGAACTTGCAATTGCTCCACTGTTGTCACAATAGAGAGTGACAGGCAGGTGCATGTTAGGAACTACTTCCAGATCTGTCAGGAACTTTCTGAGCCATACTGCTTCTTTTGCTGCTTCGCTTGCAGCTACATACTCTGCTTCCATTGTGGAGTCCGCAATACAACTCTGCTTGATGCTTCTCTACACAACTGTTCCTCCATTCAGAGTGAATATTGACCCTGAAGTTGATCTCCTCGAATCAATATCGGTCTAAAAGTCAAAATCAGTGTATCCAGTAAGGATCAGATCCTTAGAACCATACACGAGCATATAATCTCTCGTTCTTCGAAGATACTTGAGAATGTTTTTAACAGCAGTCCAATGGTCATGACCAGGATTAGACTGAAATCTGCTGACAATTCCTATGGTATAGCATATGTCGGGACGAGTACACAACATTGCATACATCAAACTCCCAACTGCAGATGCATATGGAATTCGATTCATCTCCTCAACCTCTTGAGGTGTCTTAGGACTTTGCTCCTTATACAAGTGAATTCCATGTCTGAAAGGTAAATTTTGCATTTTATACCTAGACAACATCTTGTCTATATAAGATGCTTGAGATATAGCCAATGTTCTGTTCTTGCGATTCCGAACTATTTGGATTCCAAGAACATATTGTGCTTCTCTCAAATCTTTCATTTGGAATTGTGAAGCCAACCATTTTTTAACGTCAGCTAGATATTCTACCTCATTCTCAATGAGTAGAATATCATCAACATACAACACTTGAAAAGTGACAGTTTTGTTGACGATTTTCTTGTAGACACAAGGTTCGTCAATATTTTGTTCAAAGCCATAAGATTTGATCGCAGCGCCAAATCTCATATTCCAGGATCTAGAAGCTTGTTTTAATCCATAAATGGATCGATTAAGCTTGCAAACTTTTTGCTCTTGACCCTGCTATATAAACCCTTCTGGTTGAGACATATAGATACTCCCTTCAAGATAGCCATTCAAAAAAGTTGTCTTGACATCCATTTTCCATATTTTATAATCATAAAATGTGGTAATGGACAAGAGTATTCTAATAGACTTTATCATGGAAACTGGAGAGAAGGTTTCTTCAAAATCTAACCCCTCTCTTTGGGTAAACCCTTTTGCCACAAGTCTAGCTTTCTAGGTCTATACCTTACCAACTTGGTCTCATTTTCTCTTGTAGATCCATTTGTAACCGATGGGTTTTACCCCTTCCGGTTGATTTACAAGATCCTAGACAGAATTGAAATACATAGATTTCATATCAAGGTCCATGGCTTTAATCCATTGGTCTTTGTTCACATCGTCCATTGCTTGATTAAAAGACAACGGATCCTCTAAACCATCATCTGGTATGATGACTTGAGTTTCAGTTAAACCCATGTACCGGTCAAGCTATTGTACAACCCTCCCACTACAACGAGGCATTCTCAACTCTTGAGAAGGATGTGAAGTATCAGTTTCATCAACAAATCTTGTTGACGGACCTGCTCTATCAACAACTCTTGTTGAAGGACCTGCTCGATCAACAACTCTTGTTGATATATTTGTCGTTTCTCTGGACATTTCTTCTATTACTAGCTTACTACGAGGTTAATGGTTCTTTATATAATCTTCCTCTAGGAAAGTTGCATTTATCGATACAAATACTTTATCTTCCTGATGATCATAAAATAGACCACCTCCTGTTTCCTTTGGGTAGCCTACAGATAGGCACACTTTTGAATAGTGTTCCAACTTTTTAGGATTTTGCACCAACAGATGTGCTGGACAACCCCAAATCCTGAAGTAATATAGATTTCCTCTACGTCCTCTCTAGAGCTCATAAGGTGTTTCAGAAACACTTTTCGAGGGAACTATATTCAAAATATACACCGCAGTCTCAACTGCATATCCCCAAAAAGAATTTCGTAACTGAGCGTAACTCATCATGGAACGAACCATGTCCAACAAGGTTCTATTTCTCCTCTCTGCCACACTGTTCTGCTGGGGTGTTCCAGGGGCTGTGAGTTGAGATTGAATTCCATGTTCTATCAAATAGTTCTGGAATTCAGTGTCCATATACTCACCATCTCGATCCGATCAAAGTGTTTTAATCTTTTTACCTAATTGGTTCTCAACCTCAGCCTTATACTTTTTGAACTTTTTAAAAGTTTCAGACTTTTGGTGCATTAGGTAAACATGTCCATACCTGGAATAATCATCTATAAAAGTAATGAAATATGCATACCCTCCTCTTGCTCTAACATTTAGAGGCCCACAAAAGTCTGAATGAATCAGCTTTAGGGGTTCTTTGGTTATAAGACCTTTTCCAGAAAAAAAAATCTTTTTGTCATTTTATCCTCAAGACAAGACTCATATAGTGGTAATGAACTGTCTTCCAACTTATTTAGATGACCGTTCTTAACCAATCTCTCAATCCTGTTGAGATTTATGTGACCCAGTCTCAAGTGCCAAAGATAGGCATTTGGAAATCTTCCTTTTCTTATGAGTCCCAACAGTTTTAAATATCTCTATGTTCAAAACAGCTTTGACCTCAATTGGTTTTAACATGTACAAGTTATTTTCTAATTTTGCAGAGCAAATTTGTTTATTACCCATTTTGATGAACACTTCACCATTTTCGAAATAAACTTTATAATTTTGTTCTAACAAATGGGAGACAAATATTAGATTCCTTTTCAAAGAAGGAATATAATATACATTTTTCAAATAAATGTACTTATATCCTATAAATAACTTCATATCTCCAACTTCTTTGGCCGAAACAATCTCCCCGGTCCCTACCTTAAAGATTGTTTCACCTTCTATCAACTGTCTCTAGGAACTTGTTTCTTGTGAGATAGTACATACATGATTAGCGGCACCTGAATCAATTATCCAGATTTTACCGTTTTTCACTATACATGCTTCGATAACAAATAAATCATATTTATCTTGTTGTTCGAATTCAGCATCCTCATCTACATAATTCATAATTTTAGATGAGTTGGAAGATAAAGGACAATCCTCTGTTAAAACTCTTTTGGTATAATCAACAACTAGTAATTTATTTGTTGATTTGATTTTACTGTTATGTACATCGGAAGCGAGTATTCTAGAATTCGACATGCTGATAAAATTCAAACAAATTCTAATTAGCAAATTGTAACTAAATCCAAAGTCAAGTTTTAGCAAAATGTAATAATGTACCCATAACCATTATTTATTTGCAACAATATTTTAGTGAGTCAGAATATGTGCTATTGAGAGGCAGTTAGATACTCCTTCACTAAAACAAACAATTTTGACCAAAAACTATCCCCAGAATAACTCTAATTCCTACTGTCTCCGGAATAACTCTTACTCCTATAGTCGTTTAGTTATCGTTTTCGGTCAAGATCTTTACTAACAACTTAGTAATTCTTGTAAGTGTGACCCGCTATTTTCAGATCCTATAGGACGGTATGAATTTACCTCCGAAATAGAAGACAACATCCAAGATGGAACTATAAGATCCTATTCATTTTACGGAAGCCTAGATTGTTCTGAATCCTATGTTACAACCCTCCGTGGGGAAAGCTGTCGCTAAATGACTAGCAAAGGGCCGACTAAAGAAAACCAGCAGGCGCAACATAGGAATCTCATGGTTCAAACTAATGAAGGAGACCGTAGGATATATTTACACATATCCTTCACCCACTTACTATGAACTACTTCCTCTGTTTACCTTGATATTGACTCATACAAAACACTTTTCGAATGGAGGCCACTTCCAGGGTGACACAAAGCGTCATATGAATCTCACGGTGTAAACTATATGGAGACGTGGTAGTTGAAATCTATATATCATATAATAGACTTATATTTGAACAATTTCCTCTTATTCACCAAAATCTAGATTTAGGCTAAAAAATACTTTCCAAATGGAGGTCACTTCCAGGATGACACGAAGTACCGCTTAAATCTGGATTGTGAACTCTTAGAGACGTGAGAGCTAAAAATAATGTATCGTATATGTTATTAATCTCCCACTGAAGTTTTCTAATAACTCTATCATATAGAAGTTATTAAACGCCCCTGAAGTGTTCTATTTTGGGTAGATTTATACTTAGGTTCTTTTCGACTAATAAAACAACCCTAAGTCTATGTGATTTATCCAAGTATAACTCTTATAATTGGATTTTAACCTACGATGTCTAAGTGATAAACCATTTTATTACCTCACATCACCCACATATGCTCATAAAACCGGTAACCAACGGTCAATTATTCGGCCATAATCCCCGGTAGGAGGTGTTCCATAACCCGTCAACTTAAGTACCCCCAGCCTTAGACATGATTATATACCGGTTGAGTTTGTAACCAAGGTTTTATAAGTTTTAACAATTAAAATAGATGGTCAACTACATAAGCATGCAGGTGTTGTTTATGAATTTTAAATGTCTAACCCAATTTTATAACAACTTATAAAACTTTAGACATGCTATTCACCCATAACATACATGAGGCATTCAAATTTAATATAAAATTTATATTAAATACAAGAAACCCTAATATGCATACTATAGATTATAACAATTATAACATACTTTCAATGCATGTAACATGTTTCCTATGGTGGGATTTTAAATCTAAATGGCATACTACATGCACATACAAGATTTATTTAATTATAACATACATTGAATGCATAAATAATTAAACATAGACTGATATGGTTTTAGTTTTGGCAAAAGAAACAAGCAAACAGAAGCCTAACTATTACAAAATAGCTTCCGAACTGCTCTCAGACCACTTGAACCGCTCCAAAACGAACTCAAGTAGCTTGAACCGGACCTGAACTGTTTGAACCAGACCAGCCAAGAACCATTCGAAGCTGAACCGGACCAGACCACAAGACAACCGGTTGAACCGACAGCCCTTGCACATGTTCAACATCTCGCTAAGTCTCGTCGTTTAGCAATGACGACCATCGTCTCTGTCTCTTATACACATCTAGATGTGTATAAGAGACAGGTTGCTAAACGATCGCATAGTACCATCGTATAGTAAATTCAACGTATCGTTTAGTTCCCACGCCAAAGCTAAACGATCGTTTAATGCTATCATATAGCAAATTGAACGCATCGTTTAGCTCCCGCAGGTACACGATTATCTAGCATTCAACATCACAACGACCAGTGCCCATTGCTATACGATCGTCTAGCTTTTCTTCACATCGTGTAGCATCTGGAGCTAGACGATCGTTTAGCAACTGGAACCACAGCGACGATAAGAACAGAGGCTGATTTTCTGGAATTGCAACTCGGCCTCTTCGCTTGTTTCTTCGATTTACAGCTTAATTTCAACTCTAATGACTCCAAATAAATTACAGACTCTTGGGAACAAATTAAAGCTCATCAAGCAAGGGCTAATTACAAATTTAAATGGGAAATTAAAGAGAAATTAAAGGCCAAAACTCAGAAAACCATATCAGTACAACAGTTTCATATTTTTTATATAAAACCTGTCTCTTATACACATCTAGATGTGTATAAGAGACAGACCTCACACCGCTCACGTATGCTCATAAAACCGGTTACCAACGCTCAATAATTCGGCCATAATCCCCAGGTAGGAGGTGTTCCGTAACCCGTCAACTTAAGTACCCCCAGCCTTAGACCTGTCTCTTATACACATCTAGATGTGTATAAGAGACAGGCTAAACGATCGTTTAATGCTATCATATAGCAAATTGAACGCATCGTTTAGCTCCCGCAGGTACACGATCATCTAGCATTCAACATCACAACGACCAGTGCCCATTGCTATACGATCGTCTAGCTTTTCTTCACATCGTGTAACTTCTGGAGTTAGACGATCATTTAGCAACTGGAACCACAGCGACGATAAGAACAGAGGCTGATTTTCTGGAATTGCAACTCAGCCTCTTCGCTTGTTTCTTCGATTTACAGCTTAATTTCAACTTTAATGACTCCAAATAAATTACAGACTCTTGGGAACAAATTAAAACTCATCAAGCAAGGGCTAATTACAAATTTAAATGGGAAATTAAAGAGAATTAAACAGCCAAAACTCAGAAAACCATATCAGTGCATTAGTTTCATATTTCTCATATAAAATACCCATCAAACCAAAATTAAAACCGAATTGAATACTTATTTGATGCTTTGATACCAATTGTAGGATTGTATCAACAGCAGCAGAAGCAAAGGATCATCTAAGTACTCAAATTCACTAATTTTTGCATAATATAAAGCATGCTTCTGCAGAAAAATGGGTTTCAAGACATACCTCTTGTAAAACTTCTTCAAAGCTCCTTCTCCAGCTGCAATCTTCTCCATATCTTGTTGTAGAGCACCTCAAGATCTTCCCCACTATTCTTTTGGTGCTCTAGATTGAGTTGTGGGACTCAAAACAAGTTTGAATCAAGGGATGAAGGAGAAAAGCTCACTGCAGCAACCTTCGTTGAAGAACCTTTCTTCAAACCAAATTTTCTCTCAAAATTCTGTAGCATGCCCAATTTTCACTCTAATCTCTTCATTATATTGCAGATCAACATGCAAAGAGAAGAGTTGCATGAGTTGTAGCTCATGCTTGGAGAAGACAAGGCAAATATATTGCTTCATGTGTGAGCTAGTTCAAAGATGGATAATGGAAAAACCCATTTTTCCATTTTGTGTTTTCTTTTCTTTTCCTTTTTCAATTTTATCTAAAAATCAAATTTTGATTTAAAAAATCTATATGATTTTAAAAAATGAAAAATTAATTAATTGCATAAATTAATTATTAAATAAAACTTAATTAATTTAATATCAAATATTAAATTAATTTTAACACATATCCATCTTTATATATTTAAATCATATTTAAATATATAAATTCTCCTATTCCATTTAATTCTAAAATTAAACATAATTATATCTCATATAATTATAATTCCCTTAATTCTAATTTGAACGTTTCAAATTAACTTATCACACTATTCTAGAGCCGTTACGAGCTAGTAGGAGAACCTTGCGGACCTACAGATCATGGGCTCCAACGATCCGAGATTAATTGGATAAATTCATTAGACCAAATTAATCTTCATTCGTTAACTAATGGGTCACTCCTCTAAAGCCCATAGTTGCATTCCCCTCGCTGTAGATATATTATGTCCACATGATTTAACCATAATCAGCAAGTCGACCCTTCACAGGTTGTTCGTAGTAACGGTTATCTGTTTTACCCCTGAGATTACGTCTTATTCCTCAAGTCTCTACTGATCTTCTAATAAACAACTGGTTTGTGATCCAATCACCAAACCAAACTCTCTCAGCCCAGTGAGAGGGTGAGGCCCCTTGTTCAAGACTTGGATTCAGTACTTGAGAGAACAACCTTTCTCCTACCCCTAAATCAGATAGCCGTGAACTCCATCTTGTACCCCATGTCCCCAGCTATCTATCCGGTCTTACCCTTGAAATGGGAGTCTTATTGAGCCGGTGCTATTGAGTCAACCCTCAACTATGCAAATCTAAGGGCAATCCCGAATAAACAAGAGTTCATAGTTAGCTCAAGATTAAGATCGAGTTACCTAGGTTATCTAGGTGAAATAGTCAGTCTTAAACAGTAAACAGTGCTATAAAGTAAAAGTGACTTATTTCTTGGTCCTGATCTTATGCAAACTCATTGCATAGGACGCCCACACTTCTCATGTCATAACATGTACGAATTAGAATCACATCGTATATTGCACTTTACAACTCTTTGTAACAACTACAGAGTAGGCCACTTCCAATGGTGTTACCAGAATAAGGTACCCAACCTCATTCATGTACCATAGACCATTTTGACTATTTACTCGAACCCGATCCACTCTTATGTCTCCACATAAAGTTCAAGTATTCATACAATAGTCATGAGTCTTAGTTTATTGGATTTAGACTTTCATACAATTTATGAGATCAATAACAAGTATATTGATAATAGAAAATTTTTATCATTTTACAAACTGCAAGTTTTAGGACATAAAACCCAACAAGTAGATAGATTGCTCTCTTAAGGGCTGATCCCAGGGCTTGAACGATGTGGCGCTACGCACCTTCTCATGGCCCGAGAGGTGTTCATACATAGTAGGACTATGTTGTATTGTTCATTAGAGAGATCAGTGGTACTTAAGGAGGAAGATGTAATTACAGGGGAAAAATGGTAAATTGACCTATTGTAATTACGAGCATCTATGAAGGGTCATCGTACTGATGATTGGTTATATCCAATGGACATAGAAATATATCTATGGAAAGAAGAGTTCAACTGTCGGTCTTTAGTGGAATGTCTGGCAGTTAATGGATGGTGGATATCGTGACTGAAGAGTTTATTCAACTATTCACGTATCGTTGGAGCTTCGAGCCATAGGTCCATAAGGTCCCCTTGGTAGCTTGGATACAAGTTGAGAATCAGTTTTTGGGTCAGTTTGAAATGTTCAAATTGACAAGAGGGAGTTCGATTATATATGATATAATTGAACGAGTTAATTAAATATGATATAATTAACTTTATGTATGAGATACATTAGTTTGGAGGAAATTAGATATAAATATGATTTATATCTAGTAGAGGAAAATATTATAATTAATATATGATATTAATTTATATGTTTTGAATATGATAAGATCACATTCATTGAAAATTATAAAGGAAATAGTTGATGGTGTGCAGGAGTCATATGCGCGAACATTGTGAAAAAGATAGTGTCATCATTTAGAAAATCAGTGCCTATACGATAGTGACTACACGATTGCTTACATATACGATATTTCTAAGCAATCGCTTATCGATTACACCATCGCACGCTATTAACTAAACAATCGTTTACCTTTTCCTAAGCGATCGCTTAGCTCCCGATATTTACTAAACGATCGTATAGACGATCATTTAGTTTTTCCTACGCGATCGTTTAGATGATCACTTCACCTTTTCCTACACGATCGGTTCATAAGATCGCTTACCTTTTCCTACACGATCGTTTAGACGATCGCTTACTTTTTCCTACACGATCATATACTTCACCTAAATGATCAAGCATCTTGTCTATGCGATAGACGACCTCACTCAACTCCCACTTGCTTGATTGTTGTGTACGGTCTCTCTTCC
The DNA here is from genome assembly GCF_009727055.1 of Benincasa hispida. Lineage (NCBI taxonomy): Eukaryota > Viridiplantae > Streptophyta > Magnoliopsida > Cucurbitales > Cucurbitaceae > Benincasa > Benincasa hispida. The sequence continues at coordinate 19,410,533 of NC_052356.1, forward strand.
TCCTTCCATCTACCAAATCTGAACAAAGCTCATACTTTGGATTCTCACTCCAAGAATACTGAGGGCTCTAAGTGAAGGTGTCTTCTCCATTTTCTTCTATCTGAGTGGTGATTGTTCGAGGTAGATGGTTGGGTTTTAGACTCGCTGTGAAGAAGAAATCCTCATCTGATATGATATCTTAATCTCTTTAGCATTATGAATGCATATTAGTATGTTTTGAATGTATATGCGGTACTTCTGTCACAATGAATTGGAAAGATCCGCTTCCACTCGTAGGTACTCTTGAATAAGAGTTCCTTCAATTAGAACATGGAATCGTTTCCCAACTCTCGAAATCGGGTACACCTCAGTAAAATGGTATAGCGGAAAGAAACAGAACCTTGTTAGACATGTTTCGTTTGATGATGAGTTACGCTTCCTTACCGGACTCGTTATGGGGTTTTGCAGTGGAGACTGCGGTATACATTCTCAACTGTGTTCCTTCTAAAAGTGTTACGAGAACACCTCTATAGTTGTGGAACGGGTGTAAAGCTAGTTTACGTCACTTCCGCATATGGGGTGCCCAGCATGCTTGAGGAAAATCCTAAGAAGTTGGAATCACGATAGAGGTTGTGCCTTTTTGTAGGCTACCCCAAAGGTACACAAGGGGGTTACTTTTATGATCCATCCAAAAACAAGGTGTTTGTTTCCACGAACGCTACTTTCCTGGAGGAAGATCATATCAGGGAGCACAGTCCACAAAGTAAAGTCGTGTTAATGGAGCTTTCCAAAGAAACTACTAAAACTTCAACAAGAGTTGTTGAAAAACCTAGTTCATTAACTAGAGTTTTTTATGATAGTTCATCTGATAGGTCGGTTCCACCTCAAAAGTTTAGGGAACCTCGACGCAGTGGGAGAGTTACGAACCCACCTGATTCCTATCTGGGTTTCATGGAAATCCTAGCTATGGTGGCAGATGGCAACATTGAGGATCCGTTGTCCTATCGAAAGGCAATGGATGATGTTGATTGGGATGAATGGGTCAAAGCCATGAATCTCGAGATGGAGTCTATGTACTTCAACTCGGTATGGGATCTTATAGATCAACCTGATAGGGTAAGGCCTATAGGTTGTAAATGGATCTACAAGGGCAAACGGGGTGCTGATGGGAAGGTGTAAACCTTCAAGGCACGACTTATGGAAAAAGGGTTACCTAGGTAGAGGGAGTCAACTATGAGGAGACTTTTTCACCTGTTGCCATGTTAAAGTCAATCTGCATCCTTCTGTCTATTTCCGCTTATTATAATTATGAGATCTTGTAAATGGACGTCAAGACAGCTTTTCTTAATGGCAATCTTAAAGAGACCATTTACATGGTACAACCCAAAGGATTCATTGCCCAAGGTCAAGAGCAATTGCAAACTGAATTGGTCCATTTATGGGCTGAAGTAAGTGTCTCGATCTTGGAATATTAGGTTTGATGTTGTGATCAAATCGTATGGCTTTGACCAAAACGTTGATGAACCTTGTGTTTACAAGAAGACAGTCAACAGTTCAGTAGTTTTCTTAGTGTTGTATGTAGACGATATACTACTCATTGGGAATGATGTAGGTCTATTGACTGTAGTTAAGAACTGGCTAGCGACCCAATTCCAAATGAAAGATTTAGAAGAGGCTTAGTTATTTTTGGGTATACAGATCTTTCAAGATCGTAAGAACAAAGTGCTAGCACTGTCTCAGGCATCGTATATTGACAAAATATTGCTCAAGTACTCGATGCAGAACTCCAAAAGGGGTCTACTACCATTCAGGCATAGAGTCACTTTGTCTAAGGACATGTGTTCTAAGACGCCTCAAGAGGTTGAGGAAATGAGACGGGTCCCATATGCATCTGTCGTTGGCAGTTTAACGTATGTGATGCTCTGCACTGGGCTAGACATCTGCTATGTTGTGGCAATAGTCAGTAGGTATCAGTCTAACCCAGGCCAGTGTCACTAGACCGCAGTGATTTGATCCTTACTTAATACACGGATGCTAACTTAGACTGATAAGGACTCTCAGAAGTTTACTTCAGGGTCAGTATTGACTCATAATGGAGGAGCTGTAGAATGGCAGAGCACTAAGCAGAGGTGCATCACCGACTCCATGATGGAGGTCGAGTACGTAGCAGCTTGTGAAGTTTATAAAGAGGTCGTCTGGCTCAAGAAGTTCTTGACAGAGCTAGAAGTTGTTCTAGATATGTTTAGATCCATCACCCTCTATTGTGACAATAGTGGTGCTGTGGCGAACTCTAAGGAGCCCAAGAGTCATAGGCGTGGCAAATACATAGAGCGAAAGTATCATCTGACCCGCGAGGAGATGTGATCATCATGAAGATCACCTCGGAGCAAAATGTTGTTGATCCATTTATGAAGGCTCTCACAACTACAGTGTTTGAGGGTCACCTTCAGAGCATGGGTCTATGGGACCGTCCACGGCTGGACTAGGAAAAGTGGGAGATTTTATTGCTCTGGGTTTTTATGCCCTAGTTTATTGTTTTGTACTTGTTTGTTTTGTACCCTCCACTTCGCTTAAGGAAAAATGGGAGATTGTTAGGGTTTGTGCCCTAAAGTCTCGTGTCCTGTAGTTTGTAAACAACTTTGTAAGAATGCTTGTGATGTATAATATATTTGATATTTACTTCACATCTTGACTTTGCACATTTAAATATTTTTTTATTTTACCACAAACCAATAAACTTAATATCCCTGGTTGTCTTTATGTAACTTAAGCATGTATGTAGTGACATACAAGTGGATCATGTCTTAAGTGACAATCAAAATGGTCTGTAGTATATGGATATAGGAGGGAAACCTTATCCTGGTAACACTATGGATGCGGCCCGCTTTGTGGAATTGTTACAAATGTTGTGACTTGTCACAGATGGTCTAATCCTGATCATTCGTGTAGAGGACATGCAAGTGTAGGCGTCCTATACAAAGAGTTTGTATAAGACCTGACCTCGAAGTGTTAACATCTCGTCATATAACTCCGTTCATGACTAAGACTTCACTTCACTAGGATGACCATAGGTAACATGACCTCAATTCTGAGTGAGTTGGGAACTCTTGCTATTGAGGGAGATCCTTTAATTTGCATGGGTGCGAGTGGCCAGAATGCCGATTCAAACCTACCACTTTGGGGAGTCTTCTAATTTGGGATCTGGGAACTCAGCTTCACAAGATGGAGTTCACTCCTTCCCGGAAGTAGGGATAAGTAGATAGATTGCTCTCTTAATGGTTGATCTCGAGGCTTGAACGATGTGGCGCCACACACCTTTTCTTGGCCTGAGAGGTGTTCATACATAGTAGGACTATGTTGTATTGTTTATTAAAAGGATCAGTAGATATCGTGGCTAAAGAGTTTAGTCAACTATTCACGTACCGTTGGAGCTTCGAGCCATAGATTCATAAGGTACCCTTGGTAGCTTGGATACAAGCTAAGAGTCAGTTTTTAGGTCAGTTTGAAATGTTCAAATTGACAAAAGGGAGTTTGATTATATATGATATAGTTGAACTAGTTATTTATATAAGATATACTTTATGTATGAGATACATTAATTTGGAAGAATTTGGATATAAATATGATTTATATCTAGTGGAGGAAAAATACTATGATTAATATATGATATTAATTCATAAGTTATGAATATGATGTGATCATATTCATTGTCTATTAATTGAACAGTTAAATGGGTAATAAGACGGCGTCTCTTCTGTTTTCATAACGGATGAGTAAGTTGAAAGATCACTTTGAGACGCTTAAATAGCTCACGGTGTGTTAAGTATGGGATGTGCAGACATTGTGTTGAAGAGTGTCATCACTTAGAAAAACCTGAGCCTATACGATAGTGTTTGAATGACCGCTTACCTATACGATAGTGCTAAGCGATCGTTTAACGATTACACCCACGCGCGGTATTTACTAAACGATCGTTTACCTTTTTCCTAAGCGATCGTTTAGCTCCCGATATTTACTAAACGATCGTATAGACGATCGCTTAGTTTTTCCTACACGATCGTTTAGAGGATCGCTTACCTTTTTCCTACACGATCGTATACTTCACCTAAATGATTAAGCATTTTGTCTATACGATAGATCCTATCTCCCACTTGCTTGATTGTTGTATACGATCTCATTCCTTCTTCCCTCTACCAAATTCGAACAAAGCCCACCCTTTGGATTCTCACTCCTAGAATACTAAGGGCTCTGAGTGGTGGTGTCATCCCCGTTTTCTTCTGTTCATGTGGTGACTGTTCGAGGTAGACGATTGGGTTTTGCTGAGCAATAGCTTACCATCTCAGCTAAAGCAAGATTTGCTGTGAAGAATAAGTCTTCAACTGGTATGATCTCTCAATCTCTTATTTATTGTACTTTTGAGCATGTCAATAATTTAGCATTATGAATGTGTTTTAGTATGTTTGAATGTATATGTGGAAATTCTGTCACAATGAATTGGAAAGATCCGCTTCCGTTCGTAAGTACTTTTGAATAAGAGATCCTTCATTACAATGACAAGGTGTTGTTTTAGTCTAATGGTTGAGAATGTCTCATTTTAGTGAAAAGGCACTTGATCACCCTACAGTGACTTTTGTCCTGACTCACTGAAACATTCATTGCAAAATAGATGTCACTTAGGGCACATTAGACTATTTTGCTAAAACTGATTGGTTATCTTAGTGGTTTAATGCAAACAAACTAATTATAAATAATTTGTATGTTTCAGCAATTTTGTTTCAATGGCTACCGCTACTTTGAATTTGCTCGCCACTGATAAATTAACCGGTGAAAACTACATAACATGAAAAAACAAGATCAACACAATTTTAATGACACTCCTTCATTTTGTCCTGATGGAGGAGTGTCCTCCCATTTCAGCTCCTAATGTTGCTCGAAATGTTCGAGAAGCATATGAGTGATGGACACGGGCAAAAGAAATGGCCCAAGCGTACATCTTGGCTAGTCCTTCTGAAGTCTTAACCAATAAGCATGAGCCCAAGCTCACAGCCCGTGAGATCATGGAGTCCTTGAAAGGAATGTTTGGACAACCATCCGCACAACTCAGGCATGATGCTCTCAAACACATCTTTAATACGCATATGCAAGAAGGGGCATTTGTTCGAGAACATGTTCTTAACATGATGGTCCACTTTAACATGGTAGATATGAATAGGTTCATCATTGATGAAGCCAGCTAGGTTAGCATCATTTTGGAATCTTTACCTAAAAGTTCCCTTCATTTCCAAATCAATGTCATTTTGAATAGGATTAGATACAACCTAACCACCCTCCTCAAATCTAGGCTTGAGATTTTGAGAGAGTAGTCTAAAAACCAAATCTAGGCTTAAGAGAGTCAGATTGGATCACATAAGTAAGAGTAAAGGCTTAGGAATAAGTTCTATTTGCTATTACACAACACATGCTTCTTAAAACAAGGATATGGTGGTATGTGGTCACCTTGTCTTATGTGTGTTAGCTCGCATAAGCAAGAATAGAGACTTAGACATAAGTCCTATCGACATTATCGCATATGCATCGCATGCGTCCTAGACAATTGTGTATAGCATGATCGCAAAACTTGTGCTGGCTGGGGTTACTCTTGCGATCAAGATTAGTGATGCGATGAAGTCATCCCCGCCACCATTTTATCTATTTTTCCTTCCATCTTATTATGCATTAACAGTTGTCGTGTCTCTACCAACTCTCATAGTCATACTTCCATAGCTTAATCTGTTTATTTCGGAGTAGGAGTAGCGCATAGTTCTTAAACTTCATTATTCTTTTATTCCTTAAACTTCATTATTCTTTTATTCTTCGCCGCAAACACATCACTTCGCAACATTTAGCTACAAGTCCCTGTGTTTGACCTCGAATCACCCCGAGAAACTTGCAATCTCGTTATACTTGGGGAGAGAGCAAGAAAACTTGTGGTAGGAACGCATGGTCATCGCATAGATTCTTAGACGCATATTGCATCCTTAGTCCAACGCATGACTAGCAACGCATGGAGAACGAACGCATGTCATAAGACGCACGCATATATTTACTCTCCATTTTCCGTGCATCAGCGATCGTATAGCAAAAGGTAGGCAATCTTATAGATATTGCTAAACGATCGTGTAATAGATTGTATGCGTTCGTGTAGGAGTTTATGAGTGATCGCGGAGTATTTTGCAAGCGATCGTTTAGTAACACTGAACGATCATGTAGAAATTGTAAACGATCGTTTAGCATTTGGTAAGCGATCAAGTGATAATTGTAAGCGACCGTTTGGTCTTGTTGACTCTTGTTGTTTAATAAAGAAGTTGTTCATCGTTTAGTTCCTTTTTCGAAAGATTGTATCAACACATTTCGATAGTAAAGACTTTAAGAATCAATATCCTAACAAAAGATTGTGTTAAATGAACTTTCCAAAGAAACTACTGAATCTTCAACAAGAGTTGTTGAAGAACCCAACACCTCAACAAGAGTTATTGAAGTTGGGTCATATAGTAGGTCAAATCCACCTCAAGTGTTAAGGGAACCTTGACTCAGTGGGAGAGTTGTGAACCCACCTGTCCGTTACATGGATTTAACTGAAATCCTAGCTATGGTAGTTGACAGAGATGTTAAGGATCCATTGTCTTACAAGAAGGCAATGGAGAATATTGACAAAGAATAGTGGATCAAAGCTATGGATCTCAAAATGGAGTCATTGTACTTCAATTTAGTATAGGATCTTGTAAATCAATTTGATAGGGTAAAACCTATAGGTTGTAAATGGATCTACAAGAGAAAATGGGGTGTTGATGGAAAGGTGCAAACCTTCCAAGCTAGACTGGTGGCAAAGGGTTATACCCAAGTCGAGGGAGTCGACTATGAGGAGACTTTCTCGCTTGTTGCCATGTTAAAGTCTATCCGGATCCTCCTGTATATTGCCTCATATTATAACTATGAGATTTGGTAGATGGATGTCAAAACTTCCTTTCTGAATGGCAATCTTGAGGAGACCATTTATATAGAGAAACCCGAGGGATTCATAATCCAAGGTCAAGAGCAAAAGGTTTGGGGGCTTAATTAGTCCATTTATGGACTGAAACAAGTTTCTCGATCTTGGAACATAAGGTTTGATTCTGCTTTCAAATCTTATGGCTTTGATCAAAATTTTGATGAACCTTGTGTATACAAGAAGATCGTCAACAATTCAGTAGATTTCTTAGTATTATATGTAGATGATATCCTACTCATTGGGTGTGATGTAGGTCTACTGACTGAAGTTAAAAACTAGCTAGCAACTCAATTCCAAATGAAAGATTTGGGAGAGGCTCATTTTTTTCTAGGAATTCAGATCTTTAGGGATTGAAAGAACAAAATGCTAGCTCTGTCTCAAGCGTCGTATATTGATAAGATGCTTGTCAAATATTCGATGCAGAACTCCAAGAGAGGCTTGCTATCTTTCAGACACAAAGTTACATTGTTTAAGGAAAAGTATCCTAAGACACCTCAAGAGGTTAAGGAGATGAGATGGATCCCTTATGTATCGGCTGTTGGCAGGTTGATGTATGCAATGTTATGTACTAGATATGACATCAACTATGCAGTGGGGATAGTCAGTAGATATCATGCTAATCCAGGATTTGATCACTGGACCACCGTTAAAAATATCCTCAAATATTTATGGAGAACAAGGGACTACATGCTCGTGTATGATTCTAAGGATTCGATCCTTACTAGATACGCATATCTGATTTTTAGACCGATAAGGATTCTAGGAAATCCATCAGGATCAGTATTCACTCTTAACAAAGGAGTAATAGTCTGGAGAAGCACCAAGCTAAAGGAACTCTTAACGAAGAGAATCCATGAGCGCGTTCGAATCTTTCCGATTTCATTGTGACCAAAATACCACACACACATTCTAATCAACAATTATGCAAATTACACTAATTAACGGCATTTTTTGATAAGTAAAATACAAGGGATTAAGTTCACATACTAGTTGAAGACTCTCTTCAATTTCGAACTCAACGTAGCAGAAGAACCTCTACGTTCTCTATCTCCCAGCAAAACAGTCAGCTACGACAGCACGATCGTCTACACGAACGGCAGCAACACGAACAAGCACGAGCAAGCAAGAGCGGGGACGACACCACCACTTAGAGCCCTTGGTATTCTTGAAGTGAGAATCAAAGCATGGTCTTTGTTGAATTTTGTAAAGGTCGGAGGAACAGGCTGATCGTATAGACGATAAGCAAGTGGGAGAGAAAGTTATCGTATAGCTGGGATGCTTTTCGTTTAGACAAAGCTACACGATCGTGTAGGTTTCACTAAGCGATTGTCTAGTAATAGGTAAACGATCGTTTAGAAAACGTGGCTAGGTGATCATTTAGGAAAGCTAAGTGATAGTTTATAGAAAAGCGTGCAATCGTTTAGACGCGGGTGTGCGATCGTTTAAGCGATGAAGCTCTATCGTATAGGCTCTCAGCTAAGCGATCATGACGTTTTCACACCGATTGTGAATTTTTACGAACTTATTGCAAAATGAAAAAAACTTTTCATTTTATTCTTTAGTTACAATAACCGAAGTTGAATTCCCACTAATGCACGATCGAGGAGAGGATTTTGGCCAATTATCATATAATTAACCAATTTAATTAATAAATTAACATAATCATATTATATTCTTACCCTATAGTTTGATATCATATATCTACTATAGTAATTTCTCCTCCACTTGTATAAATCATATTTATATCTAATTTCCTCCAAAAATAATATATCTTATACATTTAATCAATTATAATATATATAATTAACCAGTTCCATTATATCATATATAATCGAACTTCTTCTTGTCAATTTGAACATTTTAAACTAACCCAAAAACTGATTCTCGACTTTATCCAAGCTACCTAGGGGATTTTATGGACCTGTGGCTCGAAGCTCCAATGGTATGTAAATAGCTGACTAAACTCTTTAACCACGAGATCCACCATCTGTTAACTACCAGGCATTCTACTAAAGACCAACAGCTGAACTCTTCTTACCACATATACATTTCTGTGTCCATCGGATATAACCAATCATGAATACGATGACCCTTCACAAATGCTCGCAAATACAGCTAGGCCAATTTACCATTTTGCCCCTATAGTTGATAACGGGTAGAAATACAAGTTATTATACCTCGAATAAGTAAAACAATGAGAGAATGTGAGGGTAAAAATAAGCAATATCATGTCCAAAGCGCTAAACTGAAGAAATTTCGATCGCGTGCGCCCATCGCATAAAAGCAGTTAATTTACTTATTTTTGCAGGAAAAATGCGATGGCACAAGTAAAATTGCAATCCAAAGCAATTAGGCGTCAGTGCGCTTGAAGATTGCGATCATATGCGATCATGAGAAGCTTCTTAAAAAGGTGGCCACATAAAGACTGCACATAAAGGAAACGGCACAATAAATCACGATGGGACGGAAAGCTAATAACAGTCGAATCCGAATTTAGTTGACAAGTCGTTAAAGCCACACTATAGCAAGTACACTCAACTTTCGGTAACTATTAATCAATGCATCAGAGCAGGGGAATTAATGACCGCCCATCATTGCAATCATTAGCAAGAAAGGCTGCTTCACTTTGAGCTCTATAAATACCAAAGGCCACTAATGTAAATGGGTGAAAAAAAGAAGGAGAGAGAGTCGTTAGTCTGTTCACGTACATATTCATACTTATACTTAGAGAATGAAGACGAGCAAAGAGAGGAGGAAGCTGAGAGATCATTCCCGGACAGATCGAGAGACTGCTGGAAAGCGTTACAATGGGAGAGAGGGCCAACACTGACGAGAGCAAGAATACACATCGAGAATAGAGTTGGAGTGAAAAAGAACAGTGGAAAAGGCCACAAGAAGCAAGATATTGCTTACCGAGCTTCTTATCTCTCAATTCCATTTTTTATTTTGTATTCAGTACTTTATTTATAGAAAATGGAAATTTCATTTCAATCTATATTCTATCTCTCTATATTCCGCATGAGTAGCTAAATTTCTGAATGGGCTGAGAAGTACTTAGCTAGCATGACTTAAGATTTACACTTTATGCGATCATCTTGTCTTATGTATGCATCGTTCACCCTTTAGAGATACTTGAGAAAGTAGTCTAAAGATAGAATCTAAACTTGAGAAAGTCAGATTAGAATCTAGACTTGAGAGATTCAGATTAGAACCACATAAGCAAGAAATAGAAACTTAAACATAAGTTCTATCGCTATTTACACATCGCATGCACCCTAGAAATAGGATATGATTGTATGCGGTCACCTTGTTTTATGTGTGCATCATTCATCATCGCATAGACAAGAATAGAGGCTTAGACATAAGTCCTATCGAATTTTCCGTATACATTGCATGCGTCCTAAAAATAGGAATGATGGCATTCTGCATTGAGAGATGACGTGTTGTTATTTGTGTGTAGCATGATCGCATAACTTGTGCATAATCTTAGGAAGTGTTAGCTAAACCCCTTCATCGCATACTCATTGTAACTCTCGATTTCATCAACTTTCCGTTCAACTCCGTCGCATAGGAAAAATTCTTAATTAAAACACCATCCAACTCTTTTGTTTTTACTACCACAAGAGAATCAAAGTAACTGTCACATATTTACTTAGTAGACCCTGTGTTCGACCCTGGACTTACCAGGAAACCTAATGAGGCTTATACTTAGGTCTTGTTAGGGAAACTTGCATGCTCATCGCATAACACACATCACCGCAAACACACATCATAATCGCATCACAATTACACGCATCAGTAGTTACATCTCACTTCTTAAGTACCACTGATTCCTCTAATGAACAATACAACATAGTCCAACTATGTGTGAACAACTCTCGGGTCAAGAGAAGGTGTGTGGCGCCACATCATTCAAGCCTTGGAATCAACCCTTAAGGGAGCTATCTATCTACTTGCCCTTGCTTTGGGAAATGAGTGAATTCCATCTTGTATAGTTGAGTTCTCAGCTCCTAAATCAGATGAATCCCCAAAATGGTAGGTTTAATCGACGACGTGGCCACTCGCACCCATACAAATCAAAGGGCTGCCCTCAATGGCAGGAGTTCCCAACTCACTCAGGATTGAGGTCATGTTACCTATGGTCATCCTAGTAAAGTGAAGTCTCTGTCATGAACGGTGTTATATAATGAGACGTTAACACTTCATGGTCAGGTTTATACAAACTCTTTGTATAGGACGCCTCCGCTCGCATGTCACCTACACAAATGATCAGGATCAGACTATCTGTGACAAGTCACAATACTTGTGACCATTCCATAAAGCGGGCCGCATCCGTAGCATTACCAGGATAAGGTTTCCCTCCTATATCCATATACTACAGACCATTTTGGTTATCACTCAAGATATGATCCATTTGTATGTCACCACATACATGCTTAAGTTACATACAAATAACCAGGGATTTTATGCTATTGGTTTATGGTAAAGCAAATAAAACATACAACTGAGCAAAATGAAGATGTGAAGTAAATATCATATATTATACAACACAAGCATTCGTACAATCTGTTTACAAACTACAGGACACAAGACTTTAGGACATTAACCCCAACATAAGCAAGGGTGCATTGTTGACTCAACTATGGAGGCCGAGTATGTAGCAGTTTGTGAAGTTGCTAAGGAATCAATTTGGCTCAGGAAATTCTTGACAGATCTGAAAGTTGTTCCAGACATGTCAAAGCCCATCACACTTTATTGTGATAATAGTGGTACTATGGCTAATTCCTGAGCGGCTAGGAGTCATAAGCGCAGCAAATACATCGAGCGAAAGTATCATCTCATTCGAGAGATTGTGCATGAGGAGACGTGATCGTCACACAGATCGCTTTGGAGCACAACATTGCTGATCCATTTATAAAGGCCCTCACGGCTAAGGTGTTTGAGGGTCTCTGCAGAGTATGGGTCTATGGGACAAACCACGTCTATAATAGGGCAAGTGGGAGATTTGTACTGGGCGCATGTTATGCCCTAGTTTATTCCTTTATGTACTTTGTATATTATCTATAATAGCGATAGAGAGATCTAGTTATAGTTGGACTATGACTAATTGTACATTAGAGGTATCAGTGGTACTTAAGAAGTTAGATATAACTACAAAAGTTAAACGGTAATTTTGACCCAACTATAACTACGAGAAATTTGTGAATTGTTGACTTACTATTGATTGGTTATATCCAATGGACACAAAAATATATTTACAGTGCGAAGAGTGCAATTGTCGGTCTTTAGTGGAGTAACCGACAGTTAATGAATGTTGATTAATTTAATTAAATAGTTTAATTAATTAATCTCGTATCATTGGATCTTCTAATCTGTAGGTTCATAAGGTCACCTTGCTAGCTCAATAAGGGTTAAATTAAAATCAATTAGTTTTAGATTAATTTGAATTGTTCAAATTAATTAAAGGAAAATAATTGTATGAGATGCAACTAATATAATGTATATAGATACATTATAATATAAAGTTTACTGAGAGAGATAAATATTTGAATATGATTCTAATATTAATTATATGAATGTGATTCATATAAAAACTATAGGTTAAATTAATGTTGAATATGATTCATATTAAAACTATAGGTTATATGAGAGAATATAAAGTTAGTTTATATTATATTGAATATAATATAATCTACAGGTTATATATTCTAATATATAGTTTTATTCAATTATGTTAATGTAATATAATTAAATTGTAAAATAACTCCCTTGTGAGTTATTTCACTTAATGAAGGGAGTTATTTGATAACTCCCCTCGTCTCTCATATACAAGAAAACAGAGGAGTTTGAGGCAAGTTCAATATGTGAAATTCTTGGTAGTTCTCTCTACATTTTTTATCTTCTTCCTCTGTAAAGAAAAACTCTTTAAAAGTTCTTCTTCCTCACTCAAAATTAACATGGCAAGCCCACAACTCTGCCTTGATTCTCATCTTGAGAATAGCAAGGAAGTCACTTGTGGTGGTTCCAGTGTTAGTGTTTTCATGTTGTTGTGTTCGTGAGAAGCTCAAAAGAATTCGTGACCAAGGAGAGGATTTCATGAAGAAATAGTTCTTCAAAGGAAAGTATACTATTTTCCCTTTCCTTTTTGTTTATTTTTGGACAACATTCCTTAGTTAGACGTTTATCCTCTTTGTACTTTTTCTTCTCTATTTTAATTAGTTCCAAAAACAAATTCTTTGGGATAGAGGCAATCATTCACTTTTGCATTGGAAATTCGATTTCTTCACGTCCAACGACGATTCAGTGTTGATCGCCCACACCTCCAGTTGCACTGCCACACGCCGGTGTCATCATCGCTATGGTGGGATCTTCGGCCAGACGACAACACTCAACAATAGTCACCACAACAGCATTGAAGCCAAAAAAAAAATGATTAAAAAAAAGGAAGAAGAAAGAGAAAAGGAAGAAGAAAAAAAGGGGTGGGAAGCTTGCAACCGAAAAGATGAAAATTACAAAGAAAAAAAGGGGAAAAACAAGCGAATCTGAAATCAATCTTGTCTGGTTTTGACCCACCTTCTTCACTTTCTCAATCACACAACATTGTGTTGTAATCAAAATTCAAAGGAGAAAATTAATTTGCTTACCATATTTGGAGTTAACCAATAGAAGATGACTTGATGCAATTTATAGCATGAAGTTAATTCCTAATTGTTTTAGATTTATCTTATGAAGCATAAATACTTCATGTAAGGGAAAAAATCAGTATCAGATATATCAATACTTCTAGATACTTTCCATATACGTATCTAACACGCGATTTGATGTATCTATACTTTCAGGATACTTTTCAGATACGTATCTGATACATGATTTGACGTATCTATTTCTATGCGTATTTTTTTTAAGAAAAAAGGCAAGTAACTCATCTAATATTTTCTAAATCTAAAATTAGGCAACCTATTTAAAAAGTTTACTACTCGAGTCCAAAACTAAAAGAAAAATAAATAAATAACGGACCAAATCCTAGACTATAATCATCTAATCTCCATCTTCACATTTGAATCCCCACAAAGTCCACCAAAATATAAACTATTTGGATATCTTCAATAAAAGTTCTTCGTTTATCTTCATACTTCTCTCTCTAATCTTCTTCTTCTTCGCATTTAGTCACTTTTCTATTGCATTTTATTAACTATTGTACTTCAACATCTTAGATGTTGCTTTTTTCTGTATTTGTATTTTATTTTGTGCTATTGTTATTAACTTGTATACTAAATTTATTTATATCATAGATTTTTTTAAATAAAAAAATGTATCTTCAACGTATCAATATCCTCATTTTTTTTAAAATATATATTAAAAAGTATATAAAAAAAATGACGCATCCTTAGACGTATCCGATTGTATCCGTCGTATAATCGTATCTGTATCTATGCTTCATAGGATTTACCAAATGAAATCTTTTCAAATTAGGAAATATAAATAAATTTAAATTTCATTTGTCCCAAATTAAATTATCCAACTTTGAGTTTTTATCCTCAAGTCTAAATTAAATTGACTTCAAATTCATTTCAAATTAGAATTTGGCCATATTCCAAATTTTATCCCAAATTTAATACTTAAACTAAATTATGATAATACCTCAAGATTACCTCAATTTAAAATTTCGTCATATTCCAACATTTACCCTAAATTCAAATCATCCACATTTAGGCTTTCATCTCACGTCGAATCAAATTGTGTATAATACCTCCAACTTATCTCAAATTTAAATAAAAATTGAGTGAAGTTCAAATCTCATCTTCATGTTCCGTTCCAAATTCAAGTCAAACATCTTGTGTAGACATTTTTACTCCAAATTCAACTCTGAATTATGTAGAGCATAAATTCTACTTAGATTCAAAATTTATGTCAAAAGAAGAAAATCAAAACTTTGATCCAAATTCATGTTTTGATAAATTGACATGAAAAATGTGTGTCAAATATATATAAAATTCAAGTCAAACTTATGTACCCAATTCATAATTTGATTAATTTGACACATCAAATATAGTTAAAATCAAGAGTAAATAACTTGTATTTTGATTCATACTTTATCTTTTTAAAATTTACCCACTCATATGCGTGTATAAATCTTGAAAATCGAGCATTTGTTAAATGAAAAATTTTGGACCAATCATAAATTATCACGTCATCTTTTTTGGACTAATTAAAAGTTGACATGTGTCCTAAATTGAACTTGAAGATAAGAATTGACAAATCTCAATAACGCCATATGTTTTCATCATGACCGGTGGATTGAACAAAATTATTTTGGTCCAATTAAATATTTTATATTTTGGTTAAAGTCAAGTTCATTTGCCCTCCAACGATCTCGTTGATCATCAAACTCTCTGAAAGTGCTCTGTTATTGCCTTTGTAAAAAAAAATATGGGCTCACATTCATCCCTCCAAGGAAATCAAATAGGGTAAATTCTGTGATTGTGCCGCAGCACGCTACCTTGTGTTTTCATTATAATGTCGTGACACTGCAATACAAAGAAATAGAAGACAAAAAAGAGAAGAAGAAACACTCGTGTCCTCAAGCTTGTTTGTCCTCCTCCAACGATATCCTTGATCACGAACTCTCTAAAAGTGCTCTGTCATTACCCTTTGTCTTTGGTTCCCATTCATCCCTTCAAATTTACGATGAAAGGAAATTAAATAGGGAAATTCCCTAGTGGTGCCGCAGCATGCTACCTTGTGATTTCATTGTAGTATGCTGATGTTGCCCTGTTTTTCAGCCTCAAATTTTGAGCAAGACTTTAAACCCTTGGGATGCCTCTTCGACCCTTTTTTTCTCTCTCGTCAAGCCTTAGGTCATACTTTGACTCTCCTAATGTTATTTTCATCATTTTTATTTTTTTATTTTATCTTTTTTTCCCCATATCCTTAACTCTAAAATTAACCCCAAATTTACGATCAAGATTGTTTATAGATTTGTTGAAAGAGTAGAAGTCAAATTTGGACCTTCAAGATTTATAGATTTGTTAAACCATTTCTTTACGAATCCCAAATTTCAGATTTATCATACACGTTGTCACGTTACTGATTATCGAAGGAAAGCCTCCGCCGCCAGCGGCGCCGACCAACGCTGAACCAAGCATTCATTGCGGCGGAGTGTTCTCCATCCTAACTCCACGGCGATCTGTTCAATTTTAAATTTCAATCAAGCAAAAAAGAAAATGCCAATTTGCTGTACTGTAATGTAATTAAAGAGGCTTAGAATTCACTCACTCCCTCGACGACTGTTCATGAAAAGGCGTGGAGGAGAACTGAGAACGTGTCTGTACCTTATAAGCCCACGATCTCCCATTGCATCTCCCCATTTTTGTTTCAGTTCCAACTACTTCTTGTGCATTTAATTGATTTCTCGTCTTCAGGCGAATTTCTTCACGGGCGGTTCGAGTTTGATTCTTGTGAGTGTCGGTTTTCATTGTCATTGTTCAATCTTTAGCACCATTTGGAGAATACTTTATTGGGGTTCGGTTGTTTCATTGGATGTTTTGTTTTTCAGTGATTTTGGGATCAACCCACATTTTGTTCTGATCATTTTCTTGTTTCATTTGCAATGAGTTTGAGTTTGGTTGAATCTAAATCGGTTAATAGATGAAATGCGATTTGTTTTGTGGTTGTTTTTGGGGATTTTCTTTAGTTTGAGATCTGTTTGATCTGTATTTTTGGGCATTGCAGATAGAAGTATTTTGAGTTTTGTGGGTTGAACTTGAAGTGTACCTAGAAATGGAGAATGGTGATCAGTTCAATCAGATTTCTGATGCTAAATATGAATGTCTTCTCTTCGGTATTACATTTTGGACTTCTTATCTTTTTCAATTTCAAAGTTGGATTAGAAAGTTTTTTATAACGAAGAATTATGTGTTTACTTTCAGATCTAGATGACACTCTTTATCCTTTTAATTCTGGTTTGGCAAATGAAATCACCAAGAACATTCAAGGTTAGTTGAAATTTCCTTTCCCCTTTCCTTTCTGGATTCAGGAACATTTTGGGCTAGGCTCTCCATATTTCTATGATATTATCCATTTTGAAAGTTATCTTATGTGAATTGACATGGGATTATGTTCACATCTCCAAGCCATAACGAGTTAAAAGTTAGGTATGTTTGTTGTTTTATAGATTGGATGAATTCTTATTACTTTTCTTTTAGAATATATGATTGAAAAGTTAGGAATGGAGGAGAATGTGCCTGAATTGTGCATTTCCTTGTACAAGATTTATGGGACAACAATGGCTGGTCTTAGAGTAAGTTAAAACATCATAGCCTTTTACATGATCTTTCTTCAAAACAAGCATTGCAGTCAATTATTGGATTCTGTGTCATGGCCATTTTTCCTGGTTGCAGGCTATCGGTTATAACTTCGATTACGATGATTTCCATAGGTAACAAAACTTTTGATCTTCATTATTATGTATGTTTTAGAATTTTGAGTTGTATTCATCATTTTTTTCTTCTGTTCTGCAGTTTTGTTCATGGAAGGTTGCCATATGATATGCTCAAGCCTGACCCTGTATTGAGAAACCTTCTTCATAGCTTACCAATTCGAAAACTTGTGAGTAGCTTATCCGACATTAGTTACATGTTTCGTTGTCTTTTCAAGTTTTAACTGTTGATTTGATTTTTACCGTTTTGTTCTGTGTTTCTGTCTGATTTCTGAGCTCAGATATTTACAAATGGTGATATGGCCCATGCAACTAGAGCGCTGAAGAGACTTGGATTAGAGGACTGCTTTGAAGGGATTTTATGCTTTGAGACTCTGAATCCTGATAAGGGAACAGTTGATGAGGAAGCAGGGTCTGTAATTTTTAACATCAATCAGTATATGAGCAATCCAAACTCTGATATCGATCTACCAAAGACGCCGGTCGTCTGCAAACCATTCGAGGAGGCATTTAAGCAAGTTTTCGAGATAGCCAATATCAACCCACAGAAAACTGTAAGTGAAAAATAGATTTAGAGCAACTTTAAAAGACTTTTTCCAGGAGTTTGATGATTATGGTTTATGTTATGTTAAAAAAAAAGTATCCAATTTTTAGAACTCGAATCAATTAACTAGTATCCATTTAATAGTTGCCCTGATCTGTTATTCAGCTTCATTTTCTTTTCACAATACTACATTTTTCTTATCGTCTTGTCTGCAGTTGTTCTTCGACGATAGTGTTCGTAATCTACAAACCGGGAAGCTGGTGGGCCTTCACACAGTGCTGGTAAGTGCCAAAACCATCGTTCCGGTGCGGGGCTTGGATTTCTTCTTCAAAGCTTGCTGAACTGATTAACGTTTGGACCTTATCATGAATTCAGGTTGGTAATTCACAACGAATCAAGGGGGTGGATCATGCGTTCGAGAGTATCCATAATATCAAGGAAGGATTGCCTGAGCTATGGGAAGCGATGGAGAAGCTCAACAGCATCTCATATTCCGAAAAGGTAGCTATTGAGACTTCAGTTAGAGCATAATTAGTATTTATGATCTTAAATTACAAGTGGATAGTGCAAAAACTCTTGGCATCTGCAATGAATCCAAAATATAAGAACTGGTTAATAGAACACATTGCCTCATGATAAGAGGGAAAATGTATCTCCTTTTGGATTTCTGTTGATCATAGTATGGTTCAGACAATAAATCATTGATGATAGCTCTTTCTTTCTTTCTTTTTTAAGTTCGTGGAGGATTCAAACGTTTTAACCTATTAGTCAATAGTATATACCTTAACTAGTTTAGCTAATGTACATGTTGTAATTGATCTTAGTTCATTTAGTCGCATATGAACTCATCCTCAAAGAGATAAGTTTATTGTTTTTATTGTTCTTTCATCAGATGAACAAAAATAAAGTATAAAAAGACAAAACATTTTATAAAGTATCATACTTTTGTTAGCTTTTAAAGAAACCAAACTATTATCTAATATTTAGGGTGTTTTAGTTAGTGATTTGAAAACAACAAATTTAAAAACATTAGATTCAAACCTTGTTTAGAGTTACCAAGAATTGGAATGAGTACCAAAATGCTCTTTTCCTTATTGCTAGCTTCATATTATTTCCATAGGTGGTCTCACTCTAGTTCCTACCTTGTTGAGTTTCATTCACTCTTGTTCTTGATTTCAAGTAAAAGTAAACAGGGACTCGATGAAAACCAAAATTGTATTTTGTGTTTTCAATCTTTTTAGTGTTTGATAGTACATTTAAATATTTGATCCTAATTTAAATGATAGTTGTTGAAAAATGTGATTCATAAATATATTTATAAACTATATATATATATATTAGAAAAAGGGTTCTATATACACCTCAAATACTAATTTTAATTAATTAGAACACATTCTATGCTATAAACTTTGTATAGTTATTATTCTATAATATCCTATGATTTATAATTGGAAAATTTTAGAGATAGAAAGAATGTCAAATTATTTATAAAAATAGCAGAAAAAAATACTGATAGACTTCGTACTTCTACTGTTTGAAAACGAAACCAAATAACAAGTTTAAAAAGAAAATCCATCCAATGGAGTTCGGGAATCCATTTGAATTTGTAGATCTAAAAACATAAAACAAGATTTAAATTTTATAAAAATAGGTTCTTTACTTGTTGATTGATGGAGTTTTTTATATGGATGACCCTTTTAAGTTTCACATGTGCAATTAATGATCCACCCCACAAATAAATGAAATCTAACCTTCTATTTAAGTTATGTTGGAGCGCATAACGGCTTTATAAAGTATCGCACTAGGGATTACAATGTTTATTGTATCCCTAATGCGATGGTCATCTCTGTTGCGATTTTCATTTTTCTTGTTGTGTTTTTTCCATAAATATTGTAATAGAATGGAGAAAAATGAAGATCGCAATAGAGATAGTCATCGCGTTAGAAGTGCAATAGACGTCATTCCTAATACCATATGTTATAAAACATAATAGTACGATTTGATGTAAGTATAAAGTTAGATTTCATACGTCTGTGACTTGTGAGGGGTGGGTCATTAATTATTTAATGGACTAAAAAAAGTCATTAAAAAAAAACTCTAATTGATGACATGTTTTAACTAATTAAACTCTGATTGATTGAAATTTTTAGCTACAAAGTCTAAATATTTTTTAGATTTTATTTATAAGAATTTTTCCACCTTTTTCTTCCCTACTATGCATTGTTTTCTAGCATAGTGAAATTTTTCCTACCATATAGACATGCCACTTGAAGTAAATTAATTTTATTGGTTAAAAAATGAATTCTCTCAACACTCAGAAAAGTAAAAATAAATAATTAAGTACACTATAACAAAAAATTCTCAAAAGGTACTGGTTCTCTTTCCTTTGTCTCTAATCCCTAAAACAATTCTCATTTAGGTAAAAGTTCCAATCATGGAGAAAGGATAGGAAAAAAGATTTTTGATACCTAATTTAATATTAGGTTAAGATATCATTTTGGTCTCTGTACTATTCCTAAATTTTTAATTATATAATTTTAGTACATATATTTTTAATAAATCTTAAATTTAGTCTACAATCAACCAAAATATTAATGAAAGAAAAAAATCAACCTCACCATAAATAATCAAGACATTATTAATGGAAGACAAAAAAAACAAAAACAAAGTATTAAAGAAAAAAAAAACAATTTCACCATAGTTAAAACATTATTAAGAGGAGAAGGAAAAAAAAATAACAATTATAAATATAATAATCAGACCCAAAATATTAACAAATATAATACTATATAGAAGAATTTATAAATATAGTAAAATTTAAGTCTAGCTCTAGAGTCTATTATTGATAGACCATTTTGCTATTAAGAGTCTAAGAGTTTATTAGAGAGTTTATCACTAATAGATTTTTTTATATTTGTAGTTCTTTTAAAATGTTGTTATACATTTAATTATTAGCCTTAAAAGTGCTATACATGCAATTACATTTTTTTTATATAAAGTTTTAGGTTTGAGCTATTTTTAGTAATTTACCCTAAATTTTCAAATTCAAATTTCATTATATGCTTAAATATGTGTTGTGACTTTTATTGTACATCTAATTTCTACTAATTCATCCTCTCATTTAAACGTAAAGTAATAGAACAATCTCCTAAGATTCACTCATATCAATGAAAAACAAGTGTAGCACAAAATTAAACTTGATCAAGCACAAATCAACCATCAAATAATTTATCAAAACTCCCAATTTTTGTAACGAAAAATAAACTCTAATGTAACTATCATACAAGGACATATATTTTACATTTTACTAAAAAAAATCATTGTTTTTAAAACAAAAAATCCTAATATATATATATATTGCATCGTCTATTCAAGTTTAAGGTATAATTTGCAACACTCTGCTTTTGTCAAATTTTAAGTTGCAACATTGTATCCTATAATTTGATGAAATAAAAAATTTATAGTAAAACTGAATATACCATATCAAGTTTATGGTTAAGGGTGTATTTAGATTAATTTTTTAAATATATAATTTTGAAAACAAGACAAATTAAAATGTTTGGTAACCGCTTAAAATAGTTTATGAAATACTTCCAAAATTCGTTTTAAACAGTTTTTATCAAAAGAGTTTGTATAACAATGATTTAAAAGAAAGAAAAAAAATTCTTAGAGTCTACCAAACAGACCCTAAATTTTGATTTTTACCAAATATATAAATAAAACTTTTTTTAGTAGAATTGGGATAGGGGATTTGAACGACAATCCTCGTGGTCATTAGCACACTCTTATGCCAATTGAATTATGTTCGGTGTTCGCATGAGATTTTCGGATAAATTTAATTCATGGAATTTGAACTTTATATTTTGTATTGATTTTAGTATTGTAATTACAACCTCTCATATTTGATCCTTTGGTTCTTTCTCTCGAAAAATAAACTTTAATCTTTAGGTTTGATGATCTTTCTGGATGATCAATCTTTGGGCTTGATGCCTTTTGGACTTGTTGATCTTCATAGAAGATTGTATTTTCGGACTTAATGATCTTCTTGGAGGATCAAGCCTTGGACTGGTTAATCAACTTGAATCGACCTCTGGCATGTTGATTAGCTTGAATCAGCTTCTAGCTTGTTGATCGATTTGGATCGGCCTTTTCCTTATTGATCTACTTGGATCGGTCTTTTGCTTGTTGGTTGGCTTGGGCCGACTTCTAATTTCTTGAATCAGCTTAAATTGGCCTTTGGTTTGTTGAATCAATACTAGGATTGACCTCTGGCTGGTTGATCTACTTGGATCGGCCTCTGGCTTGTTGATCGGTTTGGATCGACCTCTGGCTGGTTGATCGGATGAGATTGACTTGTAGCTTCTTGATCTACTTGGATTAGCCTCTGGCTTGCTAATCTACTTGGATCGGCCTTTGGCTTATTGATCAACTTGGATTTGCCTCTGGCTTGTTGATTTGTTTGGTTCGACCTCTGACTTGTTGATCTGCTTGGGTCAGCCTCTTGTTTGTTGATCAGATGAGGATCAACCTCTAGTTTGATGATCCACTCAGATTGACCTCTAACTTTTTTATCCTCTAATTCTCTATGTTGAAATGTGTATACTTGATTTGAGGAAGCAAAGCACATGAGTGTTCTTGAAGTTGAAGACTTGGAAGAATGTTCGTATTTCCAAAGAACTTCAATCTTCAAGTTTTCAAATGTGGTTAGCTTGGAGCCTTCTGATTGCTAGAGAAGACTCTCTATAGTGTAAAATTTCTAACCCTCACAAATGAAGTATAGTCCTTAGGTGGGCTTATGGGCTTGGGCTTGGTTAATTCATACACTTAGCCCTTGGGCCTAACTAATTAGATTGCGTCTTAATTGGTGTTTGGACCAAATTAAGCCTATTTTTTTAAGCTCAATTTGAAATTTAGCCCAAATATTATTATCAAATTGGATCAAATTATTTTATCTACTCCAAGAGTCATGATGAAAATACATGGTGACATCGGGATTTACCATACGGCTTTAATTTCAATTTGGGACACACGTTGGTTTTCAATTTATCCCAAATGATAATTTTAACAAATGACATGACAGTTTGTGATTGGTCCAAAATTTATCAACACTTATTCTTCCGATAAATAAAACCTATGGATAATTCTCATTTCAAAATAAAATTTAAACTATTCTTTTTTTGTTGAAAATTTTTTCAAAAAGGATATCCATAATGGCCGTCCATTTTCTTCTGGTGTACGTCCTTTTTAGGAATGCCTACTATTAGGAAGGTTTGCCCAAACATTTGTATGTATGACTTGTGGCAAAGTCTTCAATAATAAAACCATAGTGACGTCTACAATAGTTTTATAGTTTCTCTTCTATACAATTGTTAGTTCACATCTTAGTAGAGATTTTCATTTCACTTATGAGACTAAATCGAAAATGAAGAGGGAGTGGGAGAAATTTCTCTTTGTTCACTAAACAAAATTATGACAAAATTGTACTCCTCATTTCTAACTCCGACTTTATTATTATTGTTTTGTGTATATGTATCTAAATTTATTCATGGTAAACTATATTGTTGATAGACTTCTATCGGTGATACGGTCTAACGTTGACACATAAATTGTATATCTCCACCTCTATCCCCTTGAACATCTCTACCTTCCGGTAAATTAGGCTTTTTTAAAAAAAAAAAAAAAAAAAAAATTGAAATGCATCCACGGGACACTTTAACAAAATGTTTATTTTAATTTGTGATTGCCGATATTTTGTTGTTTTGTTTCAATGTTTGACACATTCTCAATTAATTGTTTATTGAAAATTATTAAATTTAATATCATTATATTATTTAATTTATATGTGGAAGCAAGAAGCAGATCAAAACACAGTAACAAAATAAAATATATGTTTTCGAACTACTTTTGTATTTTTTAATAAAAAAAACTACATTAAAACAATTTATTGGTCTCTCCAATGTTATGAACTAATATTTAGTAGCAAGAGACTTATATCAACCTCTATAAAAAAAAAAAAAAATTAAAATTTTGTTATTTTCTATAATAATTTTCCTTCTAGATATGGGTACATGATAAAAGAAAAGGTCATTTTTGTAAGAAATAGATTTCTTGTTTTTTTTTATAGGTGATTTTCCAAATTTATGTACAAAATTCCAACAATCAAGCTACATACATAAACTAGCAGACACAAAACTTAAAGGATTATCAAAATGGATAAATATTACAAGACTTCTAAGTCTTCTAATAGCTTCCTTGGCCTTTTTAGGCAACTACCCAACACGATAACGCGTCGATGATCCGTCCCTTCCACCCTTGCAACATCCACGACCCGTCCTGATCGATCACAAAGTCCTGATGGTATTCTGTGTTTACTATCTTCTCCACACTCTTCAGTAGGTCTTGGTCTAATGGTACTTGTTTGAACCCGGCCCTTGTGTTCCTTACTTGCCATTGCTTGTAAGTCTCTGGCCTTTCAACTCTCTCAAGCCCCTCGCACGCTATGACATTCATGATGTCTCTTCCTAGGATTTCCTTCTCACACAGATGCCTCATTGGATTGTTTCGAGGCACTGTCGCCTCGTACATGTCGAACAACGATGAGTAGTAAAAGAGTGCCTCTTTAAACCTTGTGTTGAAGAAGGGAGTGTTGAATGACCCATTGGTGACTTCATGAATGAAGAGATCTGGATTGATTTTCCTGATCAACTTCAGAACCCTGTCTCTTGGGCTGTTTGCGACCACCGTTTCGTCGGGTACGTTCTTCATTCGGAACATACAAGTCACAATAGTCAGTTCATCTCTGTCAAGATTGAGATCCTCGTATCGAACCGTTTCCCATTTCCGGGCCAAGACCTTGTGTTCAAATGGCACATTGAATCTCTTGCAGTAATGTGCAAGACGCCGACCAGTCTGCTCAACACGTTCAGCAGGGCGGAATCCAGGCTGAGGAAGCTCGATCCCCGTGATCCGAAGCTTGGGAGGCCCACCAGGTCTGCGCGAGAGCCGTTGAATCAAGCAAGGCCATTGGAGACCATACAAAATACCAAAATCAACAATATGCAAAGTTGTTACTTTCTCAGCTAGCTTAAGAATCGTTCTATTGGCATAGAAATACGACATCCGCCGAAACGGGCACGCCTTGATGAACGTCTGATAAGCTTTCAAGATCTCAGCAGCAGAGGTTTCATTACTTGCAAAGGGCAAATACAGAGGCGTCCCGGCGGCAAGACGAGTCTCGAGACCCTTAGCAAAGTAATGAGCTAATCTCTGATTTCCATCCCCAGATGAATTAGAATGCTGCCTAATCTGATTTAGCAACTCATTTGCAGTCCTTTGATCATAATTTGAAACAGCTTGAGCACATTGAGTCAACAATGTCCACAAATCCACAACTTCCACACTATTCTCTTGCTTCCTAGAACGAGTACTCTTCTTCCCTTTCCTTTTCCCTCTCCCTCTCGACTTCTTATTCGCTTCGCTCTCCGACGATTCATCGGAACCACACGATGGGGGAGACTGCCGACTTTCGCCCCGACAAAGAAGAACCTCATCAAACAACTCAGACAGTGAATTATCATCAGCAAAATTAGCAGACTGCTTATTACTTCTCAACTCCTCATCACTATCCTCCCTCAAACGGTTTTTTTTCTCTCTTAACAACCCATTTTCAAGGACGGATCTACCATCACTCTCAGCACCAAACCAAGAAAAATCAACAGCCCTAGAAGGAACAGAGGTAGAACTATAAGAATCATTATCCAAGTCAATGGTCCCAAATCTTCCATTAACAGGAAGAAACTTGCTAGCCTCTTCAGCTCCTTGCCTAAAATGACCAATAAATTGCATCCCAAGAAACGAATCTCGACTCAAAACAGAGTTTTGAAAAGGGGCAAAAACAGAGGAGTTACCATTAAAAGATTCAGATTCATCCTCACCGTTGTTACTTACAGCCCTATCACAGCTAAAATCCTGAGAAGAATCACCATTTCCGATTGGAGAAGGGGGATATTTCTGGCCAAGAACATCATAAAAAGATTTCTCAGCAGCTTGAAGAGCCAAACAGTCGAGAAGCATACAGGGCTGTGCTTTGAGATCTTCTCCTTCGTCCATCAACATCTCAGTGATGTATTTGAGCATGGTATTGGAGGTGTCATGGCTGTCCGGCGAGTCGCCTTCGGAGCTAGACGACGACGGCGAGGAGGAGGAATTATTACTGAGATGGTGTTGATGTTGCTGTGACTTGGCCGGAATTTGAAGGGCATCAACGGAATCGCGATTGACTTTGAACAAGCCATTAGAGAGATGGGGATGGAAGGGATAATTATTCCAAGAATTGGGAAAATCATCGAGGAGATTATCCATAAAAGTGAAAGGGTTGGAAGAGTGAGATGAGAAATGAAAGACCCAGAAATTTTTTTGAAGAAAATGTGAAGAGAATCGGTGGAAATGTGGAAATATGAACACGGATTGGGAATATTTTAGGGTATTTAAGAGTCAGAAGGCCAAGTGTCGGGCCATTTCTGACGGCAACGATGGTTCTAGGAAGCCCTTCTCTTGATTTCGCCATACAATTTTTTTTAAGGAAATTCTTTTACGGAAAAAAACTGACATTTTTTGCACGGATACCCAATTCTCAACTCTAAAAATAAATGAAATCTAACTTATACAAATTACGCTCTCCAACTTTATACACTATTGTTTTAAGAATAATCATATCTATCATAATCTTAACGTGATTGTCATGTCTGTCACAGTATTTATTTTTCATATTTTCGTCATTGTGTTTGGGTTATGATAGATTTAATCATCTCTAACGTGATACTTTATAATACATGGTAATGCTCTTTGACGTAAATAGAATGTTAGATTTCATTTATTGTAAAGGGCGGGTCATTGATCATTTAGGAGGTTGAGAATATGTTGTTCATACAAAAATTCTAGAAAAATTATCCATTTAAACAATAATTTTTTTCATTATATCAATTTACACGCTCGGATAGTTTTCTTTTGTTTATAATTGTATTAATTAAACTTTTAAATTGTCATAAGTGAATCGGTGATCGCAGATATTATGTCCATTGGCCGTAGCATGAGATCTAGTTTTGTCACATCTGACATTGTCAAAATATGATATTGAATTGGCTCGCTGGGTTTTGGATGGGTTTCAATCTCATTGTTGGAAAGATAATTTTTCTATTTGGTTGTGTCTTTTAGTCGAGCCGGATATAACTTGTTTTGTAATTGTTGAATGTTGGTTTTCTTAAAAAAAAAAAAAGTAAAAATTTACTTTTTATTGAAAAATGTCTGTGCATCAATTCTTACACGGATACAGATTTATTCAATTGTTGCATTTTTTTTCCTTTTTTTGATATATATGAGTGTCTGGTTAGTTTATGCACATTTCGATTAATCTCGCAAGACAACTAACCTAACTTTACAGCATTTGGGTGTAAAAAAAAATTATTAAATAAATCATATTTATATGACCACCATGAATCTAAGTCTTTGAAAATTGTACATCATGAATCTAAGTCTTTGAAAATTGTATATGCATTAATTCTAATATTTCATTTTGCCAATCTCGGACTAACAAATGGATGTTTGGAATTGA
Organism: Benincasa hispida; assembly: GCF_009727055.1. Taxonomy (NCBI): domain Eukaryota; kingdom Viridiplantae; phylum Streptophyta; class Magnoliopsida; order Cucurbitales; family Cucurbitaceae; genus Benincasa; species Benincasa hispida. Next base: position 19,438,131 of record NC_052356.1, read on the forward strand.
TGCTTTGACAATTTTCAAAGAAAAAATCCAATAAAAATTTAAATTGATTCGCATTTGAAACTTTGGAGGTTTAATTAGGGGAAAATGTTTTAAATGACAAAACTACTCAAAATATTTACAAATAACAATATAATATTACAGTTTTTCTATAATAGACCGCGATAGACTACTATTTATGTCTATTATGACACACATAGATACAAATAGTAAGACACAGATTTGTAATTTATTGCATTTAGATAGTGAAATTTTGTTATATTTATAAATATTTTGATTCATTTTTCTATATTTGAAAATAATCTTTTAATTAATCATTAATAAAATTCTAAGCTTATTTTACGTAATCTTAGAATATAAATTAAAACACTTGTAAAAATTTATAATTTTAATTGATATAATTGTTAGTGTAAAATTTTAATTGATATAACTCAAAAAATTTAGGAAAGTACGAATTGATATTTCTGCAAATTCTTTTTTCTTTAAACCAAAAAAAAAAAAAAAAAAAGACGGAAAAATAACAGTCAAAAGGAAATTAATTAAATAATGGGAAACACGATTTGGGGGAGCTGAACCGGGCTTGGGAATGGATTTATTATTATTATTATTATTTTATTTTTATTTTTGAGTACTCTCTAATTATTTCTTGATGCTCAAGTTGTGTTGACCACCTGAAAAAGAGAAAATTATATAGAAGGAAAAGTCATAAAAGCAAGAATCTTTTCGCTGGATTCCTAATTTTGAGTTTGGTCAATATATTTGACCAAAAAAAATCATATTTGATTTCGTTGCGATTTAAAGTAAACTCTTCAATTTTCATCCACAACTCAATATTTATATGATGGATGAATTACATTTTAGAAAAATCGATCAAATATTTATAATGTCTTAGTAATTAAAATTTAAAAATGATCTGTTAATTTAAATTTCTTTTACGAATTTTTTATATTAATGTTTCTTTTCAAAAACATCCTTTAAAATATACTAAAATCTTGAGTAAAGCTCATCTCACTATGTTGATATTATTGAAAAATAAATGTTTTTATTTGTTTTTGTTTTCCAATGTTTTGACTGTTCATTGGAAAGAGAGTAAAGCACATGGATTGAAATAAATGGTTGAAATTATCTTATTGGTTGCACGTCGTCATGTTTGATACTTTGTTGTCTTTTTTTTTTTTTCTTTTTTCTTTTTGGGAAGATTCAAACCATTACCACGTTTACTAAAAGTAAAACGTAATTCATCAACGGTAATTTGAAAAGTATGGATCCTAGATGACGTGTATTTCGTAATTATAATGAACAGTAGAACTAGCATCCAAATCTGTATTCAAAACATACAAAAGAAACAGAAGGTATTCAATCTCATTGAGTTGAAAATTACATAGAACCCGCTACCTTTTATTATTACAAATAATTCAATTATATTTGTAATTTAGACTCATTACAATTGATCCATTAATAGAATTCTATGATGATTATACCATTTCTCATTACGGAATAGTAAACATGGCCTATAGACGATAGAGATTTCTTGATTATCAATACATATGATATGTTAATTGAATTATGTTCACGGTGACTTTTTCTTTTTTAATTTAGTAATGATGGATAAAAGAAAAAAAAATTAAGTACTACGATAATATCGCCTCCGTTTAATTCAATTGATATATTACTTCAACATCAATACGAATATTGTTCAATTGTTTAAAATAATATTTACCATCAATCAAAAGATTAAATATTCGAATCCGTTCCAGTTTATTGGATATTAAACTAAAAAAATAATAATACAAATGTAACTTCAACGTTAAGTAATAACATAATGAAAGAGACTATATCATGACATATTTTAATGTAAATGGTGTTCTACTTGATAAATATATAAAAATTTAATCAATCAATTATTATTATTATTAATTTATATCTCTAAACTTTGGAAATTATATCAATTTAAACTCTAAACATTTTTGTAAATCTATTCAAATCTTTTATATTACCTTTTAAGACAAATATCAATTTACACATCTAAACTTTGGAGATTGTATCAATTTAAACTCCAAACTAAAAATTGTATAATTTAAATCTTGAATTTTTGGGTGTTATATCAATTTAAACCCTGAACTTTGGGATTTGTATAAATTTAAACCCCAAACTAATAACTATATCAATTTAAACCTTGAAATTTCATAAGTGTATCCAAATAAAACATAATTGAGGATTTAAATTGATACAATTATGAAAGTTCATGGTTTAAATTGATACATTTATAAAAGTTCAAAGTTTAAATTGATACATTTATTAGTTTGGGGTTTAAATTTATACAATCCTCAAAGTTTAGAGTTTTTTATTTATACAATCACTAGTTTAGGATTTAAATTTATACAACACCCAAGATTCATGAGTATAAATTGATATTTGTCCTAATTTTAATTATTTTATTTTCTTAATAATAATACTGCAATCTTTTTCTCAGAAAAATAATAATATTGATCATTTAGGATATTAATTATTAGTTTAACGTTTAAATCAAGTTTAGTTTTAACTTTTTATATCTGATTGGTTCTTTTCTCTCTTTTTTAGTTTTTTTTATTATTTTTATTTAAAAAAAAAAAAAAAAATGGTAAACAGAGAGTTGATATGTACCATTTGTCTTAATTAATTTCATCTGCATGCAAACAAATAGACATATGAAGGTTGTTGGAAAGTTGTCATTTTTTTTTTTTTTTTGAAACAAATAAGACATATGAAGGTGTGATTTTGGTATGCTTTTAATTAATGTTATAATGTGGATCCCACTCTTTTTAATATATGGTCAAAGATTTATTCTTCCACATTTTTTAATTAAAATAACAAGTATATATATATAATAAATCTTCTAACTATCTAGGTGGCAAATAGTTTTATTTATTATTAAAAATAATTCAAATTTCAAAGTATGTAACAAAATTATCTTAATTAGTAGTTTTTTTAAACTAGAGGGATTAAATAGTCCATTTGAACTAAAATGATTGATTGTGATTAAATCATTACAAGTTTTAAATTATAAGACTAAAACTTTAGGTTTAAAAAGTGAAGGGCTAAATTATAACAAATTTTGTAACCATTGTTAAATTGTAACTTAAGCAATTATGAACCTACGATTAGGTTAAATTGCAAGTTTTTTAATATCTTCAGTTTGTATATAACTAGTCTTTGAATGGTAAAAAGTGTCCAAAATTTAAAATTCTAGTTTTTTGTCTTTTAGTCTTTAAGTTTTGAATTTGATATCAATTTAGTCCCTAGATTTCAAAATGTTACAACTTTACACCTGAAATTTGAGTTTTGTTTTAATTTAAATCCCTGTGTTTCAAGATTTAGGTGTGTTTGGTTTCACCTTTCAAGTGTTTAATTTTGAAAATAAGTCAAATTGTTTAGCAACCACTCAAAATAAATCTTGAAACATTTTCAAAGTATATTTTAAACCGTTTTTATCAAAAAAGTTTACATAAAAATAAGTTTTTTTAATAACACTTTTTATCTCTAGTTCAATTCAAATAAGCCTTTACACTTTTAATCTCGACTTTTACTTTTCCTCTTTAGCGATAATGTCTATTAGTTAATTCAAAAATCAATTAAGTTTCACTAATTTCTATTACTATTAAAATTAAATTTAAATTTAAAATCCCTTCAAAAATATTAATTTAGAATTTCATTTCATAATTATTTTGAATTAATTAATAGACATAAAAGTAAGTATTTAGTGAAAAAATGAAATTAGAACCTTGAAAGTTAGTATTAAATTGAAACAAAACTCAAATATGAAATTTAGAATTATAATATGTTAAAATTTATAGACTAAATTAAAATAAAATTCAAAACTTAAAAAGGTAAAATGGTAATATTTTAAAGCTTTGAACGAAATAAAAATTAACAGTGAAAAAAATAAAAGGTGGCAGCCAAAGAGAAGTGAAGATGACGTGTTTGACAGACGACAAGTAGATTACTTTTTCCAATGGATTTGGTTAGAGAAAGGGTCCATCTCAGGGTTGAGGTGAGAATCGGTATAAGAATATCCGACACGTCGGTTGAATATTCAGTATTAATAATTACTAATTTATTTTCATTGCACACACTTTTTTGCCGACACGAAGTAGTGTGTAGCTCTATATATTGGAAATTCATATATTAATGTGAATTTATAATTAGTAGTAACGCCTTTTCGCTTACCTATTTCAAACCCTATGTTTTATAACATAAGTTTTTTTTTCTTTTTAATTTAATTTTTTAAAATTATAATCACGGTTTCAAAAGGATCTTTAGGATTGAAATTCATTTCACAAACATATAAAATTTAATCTTTTTATATTATAATACTTTTATAATTTATTGCATTAGAGATATTATATTTATCGTAGCCTTAAAATCTTTATTGCAATCTTCATTTTTTTTAGAAAACTCATTAAAATGTAAGAAAAATAGAGAAACACATCTCTATCCCAATCTTCATTTTTTTCAAAAATAAATAAATAATCTGTGAGAAAAATAAGAAAACACAATAGAAAAATAAAAATCATGATAGATCATGACTATCGTTTTAGCGCTACAATAGACATGACCATTCCTAACAAGATATGTTATAAATCATAAATGGATTTGTGAATAGGTCCTCGATACAATATATATATATATAATATTATATAGTAAAAGTATAGTTTGGTAGAAAATTTAAAAACAAGAGATTTAATGAAAACATAATTGTATTTTATGTTTTTTTAATTTTTCAGATATACGTTTAGTAGTAGATTCATAAATTAGATTCTAATTTAAACAATTGTTTAAAATGTGTTTGATATTATATATTTATAAATCACAAAACTAGTTTTTGTTATTCACTAATATTTAGTTGACAATAAGTTATTATTGTTGGATCGATATGGCAACCCTATAGGGGTGAATAGGGTTTAATTAAATTTTTTTCTAAATTAACCAGTTAAACTAATTAATACACCTTTTATAAATAATAAGAAAAATTCAATTTATGCAACAAGTAAGATGACAAAAAATATGATAATTTAATTATATCAAATTTTAGCAAATAAATAAGAACAAACTAAAATATACAATAAATTGCTTAAATTAATTGTAAAAATAACAAAGAAAGAGTTAGAGAAAAAAATACCGTAATTTTTATAGTGGTTCGGTCAAACTTGACCTACTCCACTCCCAAGCACCTCTTGTAAATTTGAATAAAATCTTTCTGACTCTTTCCACGGATTAGAGCCCAACCGTTATATCACCACTCCTTTTACGGGTTCAAAAGAAAACCCGATCCTTTTCACGGTTTAGGATCAAACCATTACAAATGTTAGAATTTTTGAAGAACACAATACAACTCTCACTAGAGTGGATTTACAAGTTTAACCATTCAACAAAATCCTCACAATACAATAATACTATCTCATGAATAAGGTGGAAAAAAAAATTGGGAACTTAGAGAGAGCAACAATGGAACTTTTGAGTTTTGGAGGATTATGAAATGTAAAATTTGTTGGTTTAAAATTTGGAGAAAAAGATGGTTTATATAGAGAGTGAAAATTTTTTTAGAAACCACAATTAATTTGGACTATTGGATTTTGGAAAAGAAAAATCAATGATGGAGATTTTAAACTAAACTAGTCATTAGATACAAACAAAATATAATACTAAATTCATTTTCTTTTTAAAATTAATCCAAAAAAAAACATATCATGTATCCAAAACTAGCCGTAGACACAAACATAAATAATATTAAGTTCATTTCCTTTTAATTAATTTCTTTCTTTTTAAATTCATTCTTTTTAAAGTCAATCCACAAATAAAAACATACCATGTGTAAAAACTAGCCGTTAGACACAAACATAAAATAATAATAATTAATTTTCCTTTTAATTTCTTTAAATTTCAATTTTTTTATTTTAAATCAATCCAAAAATCAAAAGTTCATCATAGATTAATCTCTTAATGATCACCATTCAACTAATATGTTGCTGCCCACATGTCCTAGCAGTGCAAATGGTCTGGTTATGCCACGTCATCCACCACGGTATTTTCTCTATAGACTTGTTTCGATCATATCGTCTTCGTTTTAGCTCCGATTTGAGTGATTTAAGAGTGTTAGAATCGTTGTTTCGAGCTCTACGCTATGGACATATTAAAACACTAAAATTTCCACTAATTAAAAAATGAGTTTGTTATCATCAAAACATTGATTAATTAATTAATTAAAATTAATTGATTTGAGATTAAGGGTCAAAAAGCCAACAATTATTAATTTATTTATGAATATGATTTGTGTTAAAAGATATTATATAATTATTATTTTTTAATATTATATAAACTATGATACATTACATCATATATATATATATATATATGAATTGAGTTTATAACATGACATATTGTATTTCTAAATATTTTTATCTTTATTTAATATAATTATCCTACCATTTAAAATTTAAAATTCAAAATCTGGATACAATAAAAACATAAAAATATTATTTTCAAAATCTTCAGTGTTTGGATCATAAAATTAAAAAAAAAAAGTTTTCAGAAATAGAATTCAGATTGTCTTCCAAACATATTTGTTGAACTCGGTGAATCTGAAAACATACAACAAAATTTGAATTCTCTACCCAAAATCTTAACTTTGCTAAAACGAGTATAATTCAATTGATATATAGTATATGATAACGACCAAAATGTCTGTGGTTGTTATAATCTCTCCACTTCTTTATTCCTTAAAAAAATGATAAATTTATAAGTTTAGTTCGTTTTCTAGTTTTTGAAATTTATATTTCTTCTGAACTTCTAAAGATGCCATTAAAAATTAAACTTATAAGATATAAATTTAAATTATATGTTTAATAAATTTCAAACTTTTGGTTTATGTCTAATAAATTTTTGAATTCTAATAATTATGGAATCAATGACTAAATTTGTAATCTTGAAAGTTTATAGATCAAATAAACAAAATTTTTTAACTTAAGAGTAAACTTATAATTTAACCTAAAATTATATTTTTTAAAAGAAAAACTAGGTTAATTATATAAAATACCCTTAACTTTTGGTTTTTTTTTTTTTTTTTTTTTTTTTTTTTTTTTTTTTAAAAAAATTATATACCCGTGAACTATGAAAACTTTTGATTTTGATATTTATTTTGAAAATGACCATGAACTTATTATTATTATTTTTTTGCAAACAATATTTTATGTCATAAAGAACAAAAATTAAGTAGAAATTTGCTTAAAAAATTAATAGGTGTACATGATTTATTTACAGCTACATAGAAGATTAATATCATTATTGTCATTTATTTCATCTCAAAATATCGCATGAAAACTATTTGCATAATTAACTTTATATTCATCAACTTTCATACCAATTTATATAAATAATAATATGATGTCATGTACATCTTTAATACTTATACATTACTCACATGTCAATTTATATTTCGTTTTAACGAAAATCTTTCTAAGTGTTTTTTTAAAATAAATAAATATCAAATTTCAAGGGAAAATAAAACTTTTCAAAATCTGGATGAAGAATTCAAATAAACCTAAAAATTTTGAGGTATTTTATAAAATTTAACAAAAAGATATACGACTAATAATTAAGACTCTACTCGAGAATCATTTAGTTTTTAATCCTTCATTTTTTACAATAAAAATTTTCAACACTATTTTTACTTATAAATTTATTTATTATTTATTATTTTTTTTATAATATGTAGGATAGGAGAATCAAACTTCTAATTTTAAAATTGCTAATACAAGCGCATTTTAGCTATTTTTTTGTTAATTTATTACTAATGCTTATAAATTAAGAAGTTTAACGTTATAAAAAAAGTCAATTAATTTTTTTTTTTTATGGGAGTGGCTGCTATCCCCACTTTGAAATTAATTTGAATAAAAAATTTCTTTTTCCTTTTCCAACCCTACTCCATGATAGGTCAAACATAGTAAATTAATGTCTAAGTACAATGAATTAAATGATCGGTATCTTTTTTTTTTTTAATTATTACTTTAACATAGTAGCGGAAGATTCAAATTTTTATTCTCATGAGATTTTTTTTAACCATTGAAATAAGCCATATCTATCCAATCGTAATAAATTTTTGTGTAATTTTGATGAAATTTTATTGATGGATCCATTATAGTAGAATTGATTCATAAATGTAATTAGATTGTTTTTATCACATCTACTTAAAACTATGAATTTTTTCACATTTACTGTTATCGCTATTGTTACTATTACCTCTGAGAATCAAATATTATCGATAATTGTAAAAGTATGAAAACTTATACTTTTCCTCTGAAATAGTAACAATAATAGTAACTGTACGGTAATCGTAACAATATGGCCTAATTTCCAGACGTAATTGGATTGAGTATGCTCGTTTATCAATTAATTTGTGTTCTTTATTACAAATTTGGAAGTAAGCCCCATGCGTCAGTATAGATGGAGAACACAAATAAACAACACCAAGGTAATCAAATAAGGCCCACTTTTCACATTATTATTGATCTATTACCTTTTCATTGGGGTAAACGTGGCCTAAGTTCATCTTCACAATGATTGATGTCATCCTTTTGTCTGATTAGGTGAGAATTATTCATGTAAATGTTACATACTAATGTTGTTAGATATGTCTACAAAGTGGGGTAGAGACAAGAAAGACGTACATTCTAACTTTTTCAAATCATAAAGACTAAATTTACAGTCTAACAACTATATTAATAAGTTAAAAAAAATGAGGTGGGGTGGAGAAGGGAACGGGGAAGATATAATAATAATAATAAGAAGAAGAATATAACAATTAGTATACATTGTCGGTTATAACAATTAGTATACATTGTCGGTTCCCTCCATTTAGTTTACAGAAATTTTTTTCCTCACTTGGGAAAATGCTATATAAGAGTTGTCGATAGTTGGATTGGGTTGAATTTTTGTAACATATTAAATGAAAAAAATCCAATTGTTTATGTGATAGATTTTTATAATCCAAACAAATTTGTTATGAAACTAAATCAAACCAACTCCTTATTAAATGTTTTGGATTGGTTTGTTTCTTTTAGATTCCAATAAAAAAAAAATCAATACCTACAAAATTGGACATGAAAAGATCTCATTATCTAGATTTTTTAAAACCAAAGATGGTTTGATGATATTGTGAATAAAGAAATAAAGAAAGCATTGTTGGTTTGAAGTCCAAGTTATATATTTTTTTCATTAGCTTTTTTAGTACAAGAAGTCCAAGTTACTTGCATCTAAAGCCTTTGTCATCTTTTCCAACCAATACAACAATACATCTCTAGTTTTAAATAAAAGAAACCAGGAATGAAGTAAAAAAAAAAAAAAAAAAGGTATTTTTCATTATTAGTTCATGTATTTTTAATTTGATAATTATGTAATCTCTTAATTTTAATATGTGTTAATACAAGAATTGAGTCCGTCGAAAAAATCTCACCTAACATACACTATTTCAATTTTAAAAAATTATAAACTAACTTCTACTAGGTTATTTTTTAGTCAAACCGATTTAGATTATTCTAATCTTTAATTATTTATTTGATTTGTCCTCCAAATTTTTTTTATAAATTCTCCGTTGAAAGAGATTTTGTTAGCGAAAAAGCTTTCAACGTTGCCCGACACCCTTTACTTTTCCATATATTTTTCCGAATCCGTTTTTTTTTATAGAGAAGTGCGTTTTTTTTTAAACTGTCCATTCAAAAATTATAATTGATTATTCATTGCTATAGTTGGATATGAAAGACATCTAATGCCCAAAACGAATTGTTTACTATTTATTATCCATTTATTCTTGAAATTATAGTATACTCCTAATATAGCTATCTAAAATGAAAAATTTTAGATTCGAAACAAAGAAAAAAAACACTATATATATAATGTTATTTTGTCAAAAAAAAAATTGTTTAATTATTCATAATAAACGAATTTAATACAAATAAGTCTTATTTTACTAGATCAACTTGTAGACCGTCTTTTATGATTGATACAAAAAAAAAAGTATTTTTTGTCTAATTTTTATTTCTTGCTCTAGAGCGGGAAATTTTGTAATGCATACTAAAATAATAAAGAAAATTTTCAATTTCTATATTGTAAAAAAAATTTACTTAAAATCAATGGGTATGTTCATTAACAGTTTCAGTGGATCATCTTATTTGAACAATTATAACTTCGTGACTTGAAATATTTTGAAGTATTTGGCAAAAAATTAAGAATAGAAAAATAGAATTCTATTTAAGTTTTGGATATTTAAATTTTTTATTAACCTGATACTTTTAAAAAGAGATAAGAGCTGGTGAATCAGAAAAATTAATTAGGAATTAAATATATATATATATATATTTTAATAGAATATACGTATTAATATTCATGGATCATATCGTTCATCTCACTTCCAATTCCTATCTTAATAGGAGTAGGACTTCTACTTTTTCCAATGGCAACCAAAAACCTTCGACGTATGTGGTCTTTTCCAAGTATTTTACTGTTAAGCATAGTTATGATTTTTGTAGTTTATCTGTCTATTGATCAAATAAATAGTAGTTATATCTATCAATATATATGGTCTTGGACTATCAATAATGATTTTTCTTTAGAGTTGGGTTACTTGATCGATCCACTTACTTGTATTATGTCAATATAATCACGACTGTTGGAATTATGGCTCTTATTTATAGTGACAATTATATGTCTCATGATAAGGATATTTGAGATTTTTTTGCGTATATGAGTTTGTTTGTTGTAATTTAAGAAAGTGGGTAATTTGCATAGCAAAGGTAAATGGCTTTGATTACAAAGTCAGAAATGGAGAAAATCTTATAGAATGAAGAAGAAGTTAGGTTTTAAGTCAACTCTTATTGAGTTATAGTAATGTATTTGTAAGAGTTGTAATTGTGGGTTTGTAGCTGTGCTAGCTAATTTTATATAAGTGATTTCATACATTTGTTATTTATGTGTAAAATACCGGTTGGATACTACAAGTTACACTTGGGTGCGAATGCAAATTTCATATTTAAAGCTTGTACAGGATTAGTTACAGGTTACATATCAGGGATCACAATGACTCGATTTTTTTTCCAAATTGATATAATTGACAAATAAAAAATTTCAACAAAAATGTAAGGTCGATGCTTAAAAACCCTTCAATAAAAACATATAATGACAGACAATCTATGATTAAAAAAAATACAGTTTTGTTGACATCTAAAAACATTGATAAAAAGTATATAATTGACATTTGTAGAAATAGTTGACGGTCTAAAACCGTCAATAATACTTCTCATTGATGGTCATGGAGTGTCAACAAAAAGGATAAAATTAACAAGTTTTTGGAACAATTGGCAGCAAAAAAAAATGTCAATATTACCTTAAGTTGATGTTCGTAAAGTGTCAACAAAGATACTTTCATTTACGATTTTTCCATATAATTGAAAACGTCAACATATCATTTATTGACAACAAAAAATGTCAACAAAGGGTCTTTATTGACATTTTTTGGTGTCAACAAAACCATTTTTGTTAACGTTCAAATTTTATTGACAAGGGTTTTTGTTGACATTTTTTGGCTATCAATAAAAAGCCAAATTTGTTATAGTGGACTCACAATTATTTGACCATATTTGAATCCAAATTTACTTTTATCTTTGACCTATTTCCTATGCATTTGACCTATTTTGTCATGTCCAAAATTACTTATAACAATATGTAATAATTTCAAAGGTTTAATATCGTACAAAATATTGTTAAGGTTTAAGGAGATTTCTTATAAATTTAAACCAATTAACTAAGAATTTTGTCGAAGGTGGTTATCAAATGCTCGAGTTGGTCGTCAGAGTTGCTCACTCAAAAGTGATCATCGAAGGTGGTTTTCATCAGAGTTTATAGTTAGAGGTGGTTTTTGGAGCCTAAGAAGGTGATTGTCGGAGTTGGTCATCAGAGTTTGTTGTCAGAGCCAATTGGTCGTCGGAGTTGGTAGCGCGAAGGTGGTTGTCGGAGTTGGGTCACTAGAACCGTCATCGAAGGTCATTTTCAGAGTCAGGATTTCGTCGTCGAAATTGTTATCAGAGGTGGTTGTTATTGCCCAGAGTTGGTCACCGGAGTTGTCAACTGAGATGGTTGTCGGAGCCCAGAGTTAATTCTCAGAGTGTGACAGTGACCAATGAGTGGAGGCATTGAAAATATGGGAAGAAGGGAGAGTTGGTGTGAGTTGGTAAAACATATCAACTCAACTCCACTGCACCAACATCTAAAGTTGGTGGGCCAAACAATGAGTTGGTATATTACACCAACTCAACTCATGTTGGTAAGCCAAACACCACCTTATTGTCTAACATTTCCCAAATGTATGAGATGAACATTATTTAGTATTAATTTTTTTTCATCATACATAATAACTTTTTCCAAGATGTACAACAATATTTAATACAACACACGTTACCAGAGTTGGGTTCAATGTGTGACCAAACCTTGGTAAATGTAGAAAGTATTATTCAACAGACAAGATGGCTCAATGTTGCTAACACTGATCGAAGACGTATTTGTCGTAGATAAAAACGACAACAAGGCAAATCTAATCTAGAGGCACACGAAGACGACCACCATGTGAAAAATTGGGTGACTTATGATTCAAACTTTTAATTTCATATGAACTTCTATCTTGAAATTAAAAAACTAATGAAATTACATTTTATCAAGAGACTAAATCTAGTAAATAAGTATGATATAAAAGATCAAGAACAAAACAAGGAAGAAAATTGTTAGTTAAATTTTTTTTAAAAAAAATCAAAATCGAAAAAAAAAAAATACTAAAATCATGGATGGGTTCCCTTCAATTCTCCTTTTAGAATTTCTTTCCGATGTATCCCATTTTTGTCATTATCTTTAAGAATCACATTATTCTTGAACTTAATCCATTAACTAATTAGTAACTAAATGTGTCTACGAGCTATAAAATCAAAGTTTTTATATATCAAAATTTGATAATTTAGCTTTAGTGGAAATTTCATGATGGTTAAAATTAAATTGTTATAAATAACGTACAAAGAATAAATTATTACCCACAATCAACAATGAAAACTTTATTGAATATAATATAAAATATCAATAGCAATGATTAAAAAATAATGTTTGATTATAAATATTATGATAATAGATATCAATTAAATGTTCATGTTTAGTGTTTATTGACTATATATCATGCCCTTATTTTTCAAAGTGTTGTCCGTGTGTCTCAACATTAAACATTATTAATTTTGATGTAGTCCATCTCCTACCTACCAAATCGCCTATAAATGATGACACCATTTTGGAAGACATACATTGGACAAAATAAAAAAAGATTGGAGAAAGTTGTGATCATTTTTATTTTATTTATTTATTTCATATATTTATATATTATGTCTAATTTATTTTATTATTATATTATATTATATTTATTTTGATATTATAGTTTATTTATATTCGTGTTCACGTCATACTTCTTAAGTTCACAACAGTTTTAACTTTTATATCAAGTTGAAGGGTAAAAATAGAATGTTCAAAAGTCAAAAGTTTGTAATAATTTTTTTTTAAAAAAAAAAACTTTAAAAAATATTCGAATTAAATAAAAATATAAGCACATTTAATTTACTAAAGCAAAATTAACGGTATAAATAAAAGAAAAGAAATTGAATTGCGCGTGAGGTTTGTGACACAACGACTATTCTGACCAACCAATACGTCCCACGTGGCATGAGATCAGTCCCCCAACGACGCTGCTGTAGATCATCCGCGGTTTGGTTGACCTTGACCTTTAACAAAAGTGACAAAATAAAATGTCATTATTTAAATTTTGAATTACTTCAATATTTATTTATATAATTATTGAACTTACTATGGATTTTTTTTAAATAATATTTTTTTAATAAATAATGACAAAAAATAGGGTTAGGGGAAAAGTATTCCAAAAAATAGGTGTTTAAATCGTGTACCGAGTACACGATAAGCTCTAAATCGTACACGAGTACCTGGCCACCTGGCACGCCCAGTCTGGTGTGGCAGTCATGCAAGTTTGACTGAGGGAATCGTGTATTGGGTACACGATTACCATAAGTCGTGTACCGGGTACATGACTTCCTCACATTAAAACCTCCGCCCGCCCCTTCTTCTTCGCCACATCGAAACGCCTATCTTCTTCCTCACCGAGATTGTCGCTTCTTCATCCTCATCGAGACCAACGGTTCTTTCCTCTCACCGATTTTTGCTTGCTATTTCTTCTTCTATTTTGCTTTCTACTTTCCAAAATATCGTTGATTTTCCTCACCGAGGCCTCCATTTCACCGAAATCTTCCAAAATTTCGAATTGGCTCGATTTTCAGTCCTCCATTTGATCCTCACCGAATCCTCCATTGTAGCGGTCGTGTTGCTCGATTTTCATACCTTTTTGTCTGCCGATTTTTGCTCGTTTCTGTGGTATATTTCTTTCTCTAATTGGGCTGATCTGTATTTATATGTATGTTTTTGCATGTTTTTGGGCTGAGTTTATTTTAAACTTAGTTTATGTATAGTTTATGTATGATTTAGTTTATGTATAGTTTATGTATGATTTAGTTTATATATTATTTAGTTTATGTATTATTTAGTTTATGTATGATTTAGTTTATGTATAGTTTTTGGACTAATGTTACATTTTTTTATTTGTTTGGATTGATTTAAACTTAGAAATCTTATATGTATTTGTTGGGCTGATCTTATATGTATATGTTTGTAGATCTTAAATCCTAGATTTTATTTGTTTGGGTTGATTTAAATATATAATTTATAAATCTTAGATTTAGTATGATTTAAATATAATATTTAGATCTTATATGTTAAATTTAGAAATTAGAGTTTGTTGGGTTGACATATTAACATATTTTTTTTGTCAACTATAACGGTTGAAAAAAACATAATAAATATGTTGATGCGTTCTGAAGATTTAATAATTCTTGAACCTGGATGGAGATAGTGACATTGACATTGAAGTCGATGAATTATTTGAAAACTACAGTAGTGGTGAACATGATCTTGAGTTGGTATCGTCAGAAATGTCCATCCAAATAGATTGGGAAATGACAAATTCAACATATGAACTATAGTCTACTTTGGAAGAAATGAATGTAGGAGTAGATAACTGTAATTTAATACAAAAAGGAATGTTGTTTAATACCAAAGACGATTTACAGCTTACTGTAAAAAAATATTGTGTGACAGAACACTACGAAATTGTCATAGTAGAATCAAATCAGGATCTTTGGTATGTTAAATGTAAATCATGGAGTGAGGGTTGTGTTTGGAGGCTACGGGCATGTCGGCGCTCATGGGATGTTTGAAATCACAAAACTTCAAGGAAAACACTCATGTTTGTTTTCAGAATTGACACAGGATCATTCACAGATGGATTCAAATTTCATGAGTATCAAAATTCAAAATTTGGTTAGAGCTCATCCTGGAATACTTGTGGCCCTACTTCAAGAAGCCATTAAAAAACAATATGGCTATAATGTCACGGGTGTGGCAAGTCAAGAGAAAAGCATTAATTGCAGCGTTTGGCGATTGGGAGAAATCATATTCAGAGCTTTCGTATTGGCTGAGTGTTGTTGTTCATTACAATCCAGGAATACAAACAGATTGGTTTTTCCTTCCCTCTGATGTACCAGGTACGACTATTTTGAGAAGGGTTCAGCAGGCCATTAATCCAGATTGATGGAACTCATCTCTACGAAAAGTATAAGGGAAAATTATTGACAGCCTAATCTATTGATGCAAACGGACATATATTTTCCCTTGCTTTTGCTATTGTAGAAGGTGAGAATTCGTCCAGGTCATGGTTTTTGTGGGCATTGCGTGAATATGTTACCCAAAGAGAGGGTATTTGTTTGATTTCTGACAGACATAAGGGTATTCTTGCTGCAATTAATAATGAAGAAATTGGTTGGAGTGAACCCAGAGCGTACCATCAATATTATCTTCGCCATGTTGCCAGCAATTTCAATACAAAATACAAATCGAAGCAACTAAAAAATTTGGTGTTTAAGGCTGAAAATCAACACCAAAGGCGTAAGTTCATTCGGTGCATGAAAGAATTGAAACAATTGTTCATTCAGAGCATGAAAGAATTGAAACAATTGCACCCTGGATGTCTTGAATTTTTTTCAGACATTGATGTCTTGAATTTTTTTCAGACATTAACTTGGAAAAATGGACACAGTTACATGACGGTGGGTACCACTATGGGTGGATGACCAGCAATGCAGCTGAATGCATGAAAGACGTTTTCAAAGGTACTAGAATGTTACTAATTACTTCTTTGGTTAGGCTAACATTCTATCGCACAATATTGTATTTTGAACGTCGGATACATAAAGAATACAAATACATGAAATATATAATTACATGAAAAATATAAATACATAAAGAATACAAATACATGAAATATACAATTACATGAAAAATATAAATACATAAAGAATACAAAAACATGAAATATACAAGTAAAAAAAAATACACCTAATGACCCGAAGACGACGAACCACCAAGTGTACGGTGTGGACAAGTGCGTCTGTTATGTCCTTCTCTTTTACAAATTGTACATCGAATTTTTTGGCTTGCTTCTCTCCAATCCATTTCAATATGAATGAACGTACTTTTTGGCCGACTTTGTTCTCTGAGTAAGTCCGCATTTAGATGAACTTCTGTAAATGATAATTCTGGCCAATAATGGGTGTTGAAGTGGAAGTAGCCTTCATAACAACGCTTGAAATTGGACAATTTGTAGCATTTATCAATAAGTGGTAGGTATGTCATATGCATGTAATTACAAACTGCAATTACATGAGAGCATGGAATCTTGAATGATTGTCATTTATTGCAAGAACATGTCCCTTCTTTCAAGCTTAAAACTTGGATGTGTTGTCCTTTGTAGGGAGAAATCATATTTATGCCAGTTTCTACTTCAAATGTTTGACTTTCCCTGTCAATGGATGTCACCGTATGTGTCGATGCTTGTTTTTCCCACCTCTTCAGTTTCTTTAGGGCATATTCTGTATATATGTCCCCACGATCGAGTGCTTCACTGATTTCTTGTATATTTTTCATGTAATTGTATATTTCATGTATTTTTATTCTTTATGTTTTTATAATGAATTTATGTAGTGAATTTATGTAATAAACTTATTTTATGTAATTGTATTTTTTATGTACTTTTTATGTATCTTTTATGTCATGGATTCTATTATGTAATATAATTTGAACTTTTTAGGTAATGGAGTCTAGTCCTTCTAATCTTGTACACTTGTACCAACAAAACACGCATCATTCACAGACAATATGGTATAGTTCTTCCACAATAGTGTTGAGTTGTTGGAGGAGGGAGGCGACTACACAACATACTATCCCATTTGATCACCGCATTATTCCATATGTTCAGGAGGCAGGTTTTCTTGGGGTTGCACAAATTGGTTTCATCCAGCTTGATTGGCACCTGATTACTGCTCTAGTTGAGCGCTAGAGACCAAAGACCCACACATTTCACCTGCCCTGTGGGGAATGTACGATTACGCTGCAGGATGTTGCCGTACAATTTGGGTTACGAGTGGACGGACAACCATTGACAAGCTCTCTACAGTATGACTGGAAGAACGTTTGTGAAGAGCTCTTAGGCGTTCTACCAAAGGATCTGAAGCAGTCAAGATTGAGTATCCCTTGGTTGACGTCCCAGTTTCCCGAATACCTCCCGATGCCGACGACATCAGCGTACGTAGGTACACACAAGCATACATCCTGCAGCTTATTGGAGGATTTTTATTTGCCGACAAGTCAAATACTCTAGTGCATCTCATGTTCATCCCATTATTATCTGATTTCGAGCACGCTGGTACGTACTTGTGGGGTGGTGCATGTCTTGCATGGTTGTACAAAGAACTTTGTCGGGCTTCCAATGCACAAGCGTTGGAAATAGCGGGGCCACTGATACTATTACAAGTATGGGCTTATAATCGATTTCCAATTATAGCACCACAAGTCCAATTACAGGCTCTAGATCATCGTCCACTTAGTGCCAGGTATTATTTTATTTATATATTTATTTCGTTACCATTTTATGTAAGAATATAAATTAATTATATTTTTTATATTTAGATGGAGTGGTGTATTAGTTGCCTCTGAACAATCAACAAATATGTTGCTCGTGTACAGAAAAATATTCGACATATTGACGCACAATCAGGTAGTAAATATGTATATTAATAAATATTTAAAAAAATTTATATGTATACTTATTATTTTTTTTTTTGCCAGGTTATCTGGACGCCATACACACAGATTTGGTCATCCTTATCTGATTATTGTCGTGATGGTGAAGACATCTGGTTGACTGTTAGCCCTCTTATATGCTTCCATATAGTAGAGTGGCATCATCCAGATCGTGTGCTGAGATAGTTCGGTATGCGACAAATGATATCTTCGTTGTCCTATACACTCCCAGCACTACATCAGATCGATTTAAGAGGTAAGCACGATCAAGACTGGTGTCGAATCCATGCAGAATATTTATCCTACTGGCATGGACGACGTGATCGTTGTGCACATGGAGAATTAATAAATGGGCCAGCTGTATCAAACGACTACTTTCCCTGGTACAATTTGATCACGAGGCGATTTATCTCACCTAACGGCGCTTACTATTACTGCATGGTAAGAGATTTAAAATCAGACATTTTCCATGTATATAATATGAATATTGTTTAATATTTTTTTATTGTACAGAATAATTTTATCGACGATGTTAAAAAATATTCAGTGCAAAACAACTTACCAGAATTTGGTTCAATGTGTCAGCAAACATTGGCCAACGTAGAAGGTATTATTCAACAAACAAGACGACTCAATATTGCTGACACCGATCGAAGACGTATTCATCGTAGACGATAGCGACAACGGGGTGAACCTAATTTAGAGGGACACGAAGACAACCCCCATGAGGAGTAAGGGCCAGGGGGTCATTTTTAAATCCCACATTGTATCATTTTCAAATTGTAAATTAAAGAACTAATTGTAAATATTCTTTATATTATGGTATTTTTTTTAATATGAGTGCAAGATGCTTCATTATAGATTAAATATATAATTAAGTTTAACAATTAAAAAAACAATTATAAGCAATAATGAACGAATTAAGTATATCATAATTAAGTTTAACAATTAACTTTAAAAAAAAAAAAGAAAAAAAAATTATAAGCGAATCGTGTACCGGGTACACGAGTTCGCTTGACCGGTCAACCAGTTAGCTGACTGGATTAAATGGTACTCGTGTATTGGGTACACGAGTATGCCACATAGTAATCGTGTACTAGGTACACGATTCCACTACCCTAGTTTTGTCAATACTTTCCCAAAACACCTATATTTTTTGGAATATTTCCCCCCAACCCTATTTTTGTCATTATTTATTAAAAAAACATTATTTCAAAAAAAATTCCTTACTATGGATAAAATTAGACTCAAGAAATTTGATTCGAATAACACAAAAATTTAATTCGAGGTTAATATACCTGATCCAAAGCTCAAATGGATCTTGGGTTAGACAAGCCACGAGTTGAGGCTCATAAATGAGTGATCCTAAACCTATGAGATTGAGGGTGACCTATTCATACTCATAATCTATATCTTAAGAGGAGAGAGAAAAATATTAGGTCAATTGTTCTACATACATCATTATGACTTTTACTGAAATAAGCTCATTCTTATCCATAAAATTAGGTATTGAAGGTGTTATGGCAAGTATCATATCGATGCCAAGATTCTCATTGTTTTTGTAGATCATGTCTTCCCTAAATTATAAATTCACATTTGTTGCTATCACGTGAGGGTCAGATCCGTTTTCTATCCAAATTTTGGCATAAATAGAACTCAAGAAGAAAGAAAAATTTTGAGCTTGTATGATTATTGCAACTTAAACTATGTGTTAAATTAAACCGTGCAATTAACATCTTTAACTAAATTAGTTAGAGTATCTCTAAGGGATTATTAATTGGGTTATGTTTAATTTTCAAAATTAGTTTTAATGAGGTGTTAATACTTATTCAAGTCCAATGTTTGAATTAATGAAATTAAGTGTTTAAAATTAAAAGGACTCTTAGAAGTTAAAATGTGAAAATTGTATTTTTTTTCTCTCTCTTAAAATTATTGATCATGGTTAATCATAGTTTATTGTCTCTTTAGGTAACATCCCGAATTTCAGAAAAATTTAAGTTAATTATCTAAAATTATTGAGTTTAAATTTCCCCTTCATTTCGAAAATTGGGGTTAAATTGAAATAATTGAAAAACTTTTTGGTTAAATTGAATTAATTGATTAGATATTCGAACGGATTATCTTGAAAATATTGAATTTTGCTTCCCTTTGATTTTGGATTTTAGGGCCAACTTAAAAAATAAATAAATAAAAATAATAAAAGAGATAATTAATTTCATGTGGTTGAATTGATTTAAATATTTAGAAGGATTTAATTTGCATCAAATTGATGGATCTTATGCCTCTAATTTTGTTTTTTGAAGCTAATAATTTGAAAAGTTAATTGATTTCTAAATTTAATAGAATCTTTGGAGATTTTGGAGATATTGTGATAAAATATTTTATTTGTCTTTTCAAAATTTGGAAAAAAATAAGAGTGAGATTTTTTTTTTTCGAAATTAAAAAGAGGTCAAAAATTGGGGAGAAAGCAATTCGATTTTTCAGCGATAACTCCCACAAAATTGTCAATTGTTGGAGTTTGAACCGTTGGATTGTGCTCAAATTTGATCAGCCTGTTTGAGACATATAGAGTTTCATAAATTGTCAATTGTTGGAGTTTGAACCGTTGGATTGTGCTCAAATTTGGTCAGCCTGTTTGAGACATATAGAGTTTCATTTAGAACGGTTGGATTGTCTGGTTTGTTCGTAATCGCTGCTGAATAAAATATGTAAATTAGAAATTCCCCTTCTCTCCCACTCTTGCAAACCTTCCTCATGCAAGACCCTCACTACCAGCCACTAGCCTAAATAATTTATGCCGTCTGACAGCATAACATGTTGCCTGACAGCCACAAGTTGATGCGCCGTCAGCCACCATTGCCCCGATCTTTGCCGGAATTTTGAGGAAAACATTGGGTAAGACTTATTTTTCCTTATAATTTGGGAGATGAAGTTCACCCATTTGATTTTGGGTTAAATTAGCAACCTCTCTTTGGTTTGATACTTAGATTCAAGGTTTGGAAGTTTTGAGGTATTGACCATCAAGCTAGATACCATTTTGTTTTGCAGAAAATTGGTGAAGATCAGTAAGTTTTGTAAGTTGTTGAATGGTTATTCTTTTGGATTGAGAGTAATAATGGAAAAATTAAATTATTGATTTTCGATTTAATTCATGATCAGATTGGCCAATTAAATCGAGTATTGGAATTTGTCTTGGACCAAGCCACAACTTTAGGTTGATTAAGTGTGCTAAAGAAGTTCTAAGGGGATTTTGTTTTGCGTTTTTTAAGTAAGCTTACTATTGGAACCGCCTTTGTGCCGATAAATTTATGATTTATGTTGGGGATTGTAAGACTAGTTACTAGGATAATTTTGACTGTTCTGAGATTTAATATACTGTTAGAAAAGATATATGAGCATGTGATAATATGTCTGAAGCATGTTAATGTATGAGCATGATTTAGAATTTTATGAGATATATTAAAAGGATGATTGAGCATGACTCTAAATTATGAGTTAAGCGACACTACTACGGGAATGTCTTAAAGTTGGTAAAAGTTGGAGCATTTTGTTGATGTGCTTATTTATGTGATTTATTATGAAAGACTGTAAGCTATATGATGTATTATGAAATTTCAAATGTTTGATTGTTTACATGAGTTAGTGCATGAAAGTGATGTACTAGAGTGGATCCATTAATACTATATTAATTACGTATGTTGAGGTTAATTAACATGATCAAGACCTTGATCAGGAGATTTTAGAGAATTCATGATTATATGAGAGTTATATGTAATATGAAGTTAGATGCAATATCTTTTCCTTTCCAGACTATGTGACTGCATGAAAGTGATGCACATCCAAGGGCGCTAGTACATGAAAGAGATGTACTACGGCTGGTGTGTATGAAACTGGTACACACCTAGAGGGTGCTGGGGTGTACGTAAGAGGTGCACGCTCAGTGGGTTACGTGTATACGAAAGAGGTATATACATAATCATGTGTACGAAACAGGTACGCATCCCTACATTTATAGAGAGGATTTGGGGTGTACGAAGGAGGTACATAACCTGGTGTGTACGAAAGAGGTACATACTCGGTGGGTTATGTGTATACGAAAGAGGTGTATACTTAACCAGGTGTACGAAAGAGGTACACATTCAGTGGGTTATGTGTATACGAAAAAGGTATATACGTAACCATGTGTACGAAAGAGGTACACATTCAGTATGTTATGTGTATATGAAAGAGGTGTATATGTAACCATGTGTACGAAAGAGATACACATTAAGTGGGTTATGTGTATATGAAAGAGGTATATGCATAACCATGCATATGTAAGAGATTGTGTTTCCTTCGGGATTCACCAGAGGTTGTGGGTCCTACGGGACTTACTAGAGATAGTGGACATACTTAACTACAGTAGGATAGAAATAAGTTTTTCATGTATGTATTGTCCTATGAGGACTAAAGCAGTTTATATGTTCTAGAGGACATAGATGCCTAGCCTCACCCCAGTAGTAGGGTTACTTACTGAGTATTTTATACTCATCCTTTTCTCATGTTTGTTTCAGGTAAGAGTAGGGACGCGCCGGCGAATGACAAACGGAATTTGTGATCGAGCCACTGGGACCAGTTTTATGCTTCCGCTCATGAGATTTAAACTTCTTTTCATGTTTTTCTTAGCTTTCAATGTTGATGTTAAAAACTTACTATTAAATATCGCTTCCAGATTTATTTATTATCATTTATGATTTATGGGTACCCTACCGTTGTTTTTAATATTTGAAATTAAATGCAAAGTCTATTAAATTTAACTTATTTAATTAACATTTATTTCACCATAACAGAGTATCGTTTTAAGTTCCATGCATGCATGTGTTTAGTAACGGCCTAACTTAAGTCTTAGGGGGTCGGGTCGTTACACTTTAATAAATGTTTGATGTTGGTTCAAAATATTGTTTATTTATTTATTCATTTCTCTATAAAATTGAGAATATATAAATGGTTAGTTGCATTGTTAGTCACACATTTTATTATTGGAAAAAATTGCAAGCATCACCACTTTTTTAATAGAAAACATCACTCTTTTTTCTTGAATCATAATTTAAGATTTGTTATAATTTAATATTTTAACGTTTAAATTGTGTCAATTATATTTTAGAAGTTAGAAGTCATTATATATATATATATATAGAAGTTATTAGAATTAAAATGTCACTTTTTAAAAAAAAAGAAAAAAATTTATAACGACTAAAGAAACATACAAACACAATTCTTATTAAGAGCAGAGGACACCCAACTAAGATAAGATGAAAGTCAACAAACTTCTTGATCTTCCAAACTAAAAGAAGAAGACAGAGCAACAAAATTAGTTACAACTCACATCAAAGTGTGAGTAACAAAATTACTCGAACAATTGTACTTAACAAAAGAGTGAACACCAACCTACCTGATGTACTAGAACCAGCAAGGCTACAACCACGTTTTTCATTTATGAGTATAATCAAATAGAAAAACAAAATAACACCTGTGTCAATCAACTTTCAAGACAAGCTTATTACACGTTATTACTCTTCAACAAGCAAGAGATTGAGTAAACTTCACATTAACTCATTTTCTTCTAACATGCAGAAAAACAGAGATGAAAATCAGATAACTTCAGATGATCGAATACTAACATGTTCTTCAGCAAAAATGACGAAGAAGAAGGTAAAGAGAAGATCAGCACAGGAATTAAATTGGTTCAACATTTAGGCCTATGTCCACTGTCCAAGAGCAACCATAGAAGCTTCATTCAAACTGATTCTCAAGATCAGATCAGAACACAATGGTATTCTCTCTACAGATCAATTGAAATTTTTTTACCATACTTTTCACTCTCTCTTCTTTTCTTCACAACATATCACTATATATTTCTCTTGATTACAAGAAGAATGAAAAATAGGGAATATTACATTATGAAATGAAAAATCCACAGATTTTTTACAAACTAAATTTTAACAAAAATTATTCCATTTATTTTTCATTTCACATGGATCTGCTGCACTGAGGAAGAATTGTCAATTTTGCCCATCTTCAATTTTATCAAGGTAAGATTCTAATTCACCTTGATTTATAACAATGAGATATCAATAGATGAGTCATTAAGAGAATTAATGATATCTATAGAATTAGATTCTATGGTCAAAAGTTACAAAATTCCCTCTAAATTGGAATAGAGATGATAAACCAATTTTGATAGTCTCACCTTTCAAAATTTTGATGGATCACCGATATAATCAAATCGCTTATATTCAATGCAGATAGAAGATCCTCGAGACTCATGAACAACCCACCTAAATCATCCATCCTTTAAATATCACTTTATTAATCTCAAGTAATTTTTATCATTAAAATAAGAACTCGACCTAAGGACGCAATTAAGACTTTTCATGTTAGCCATTGAAAAAAGTTTCTAATATAAGGAGAGTGATGGAAAACCACCATCGTTTGTTTTTTCTTTAATGTGATCAATGCCAACTTTATAAACCATATTTATTTTCGCTAATGGCAAAATAGGTGTTGGATAAGATCTTAATTAATCAATTAATTAGGTAATACACGATTCTATAAATTACTCTTTCGGATTAATCTTTCTACTTTCAAATGTACTTCAATTTTAATTTTTATATTTTTAATAAATTTTAAATATTATCTTTCAAAATTAATTTTTATTGAAATTAGTTAAATGATGATAATAATTTTTAATAAAAAAATATATTATGTAAATACATTTTCAAAGTTTATAATGGAGATGCTAACATGTAATTTAAACTAAAAACCCAACATATATTAAAGTAAAAGATACCAAAACAGAACTTTTAACATGTAATTTAATGACCATTTCATTTTTTTTTTTTTTTTCATTTTTAGTGCCATTTGTAAAAACCATCTATGAAGTATGGTGATAGTTTCAATTATACTTTCAAACTTTCAATAGTAAGAATTAGGTCCTTAAACTTCTACAAATATTAAAATTGGAACTACTTAAAATAGTTGTAGAAATTGACTCTCAAATAATAAAAATTGAAACCATAAATTTATAATACAATTGTTACAATTTAAAATTTGTGTATAATAGACTTCAAACTATAAAAAGTGTCTAATAAATTTCTCATTTAATGATTTTGTGTCTAATAAGTTTTTGAACGTTAATCATGTTAATATATTCATCAATTTTTAGTTATGGATTCTCTTCCAAGGAAAAAAAAAAGTTCAATAGGTATAAGACATATTCAATTTTTTTTTTTTTTTTTTTTAAAAAAATTAACTAGTTGAATGGACATAGAATTTATTTGTCACTAATTAAACATTATTCTTATAGTTTTGTATCTAATAGATAAAATAAATTTGAATAGGTTGAAGACCTATCAATACAAAATTAAATTAAAATTTTTAAACCTTCAAATATATGTCTAATTAATAATTTAGACAAACTTATGCTTCTATTTAATAGTTTTTTAAGTTCAAGGACCATATAAATATAAATCTAAAGGTCAGGTACTAATTTATAACTTAACTTTATATGAATTATTTGTTCCCTACCTCTGACATAAATTTATATGGATAAGCCACTAGCATGTGGAACATCAAAGAAATACACCAGACTGTCATCATGACCTAATAAATAATTTAGGTAGTTACAAAGTAGCACTATGGACACAAAAACTATACTCTCCGACATATGATAAATAATTAAACACCAAGTCACTCTCCAAACCTTAGAGCACAAGATCTTGTTTGTAGGAATAATGCAATAAAAAAACAAAAAATCAAACTGATCCACTTGTTTAGTTTGGTTTCTTAGCATAAAATTGGATTGGTTTGTATTTAGAGAAAACAAAAAAATTATTGGATTGAATTGACTTTTAATTGAAAAAAATCACTCAAAACCGAACCAAATCGAGAGTATATGTAAGCCCTTAAAAATAAACTCTAACCCTAGGTCCCTATCAGTGTTTTAATTATTATGGTGCATGTATATTTGTTGTATAGTAAAATAACCAATTATTATGATATATGTATATTTGTTGTTTAGAAAACAAATCAAGAAAAACAAATGTCCAATTTCTATCTATAAAAAAGAAATTGGCCAAAATTTTAAATTGAAAATAGCAAAGAGGTCCAATCCAAAACAAAAGTGGAAATAAAAATGAAAATTGGAAGAATAAAAAATAAAATCCTAAAAACCGAGTATCAAATCTATAAAAGTTTGAATTAAATAAAAACCAATCAATTAGTTTTGTTTTTTATTGGACATTGGTTTGACACTTTTTTTTATAAAATTGATTGGTTTAGTTTAGTTCTTGGTTGGCCCCAAAATTGAGAAAATTGAATCGACCTTCCTCTTATTTGCTGCACTATAATGACAAATCTTGACATGTTTTGTGACCCATTGAAAAATATGATGAAAGGATCCACCAAATAACTCGATTAAAGGGCCAATCAAAAAATAAATGATCCTAAGACTCACTCATCGATATATTGAACACAAACACTGGGACAATAGTATGCAATGCATAGAATCCTGCTGCAACATGTCCTACATTACCAATCGGGCTAAAAAAAATGGTTGAGAATATTACATCCAAACTAAAGAACATCAGACCAAGACACTGCCGATTTTTTAGAATGTATGAATTCTTAGGCACTTATGACGGAAAATACTTCATAACAACAAAGGAGACGAACCACGTGATCCTCCCTTTTAGTCATTGCCACCATAGAATGCAATTTTCTAAAAAGTTTTTCCAGATCCCTAAAGGTACATGGTTAGGACCAAGAACCATTCAAGATGAAAAAAAATCAAACACCTTAGCATGTAGGAAAATATTATTGTATAAGTAAACATCACAAGAGACTGTTGGAGTAAAGAGCCTATAACAACCCCAATAAAAAACCAATGACCCACAACTATCCCGAACATAGAAGGTAGCTCATTAAAAACAGGACAAAGAACCAAAAGGACTATGACCACCCAAATACTTTGAACCCACAAAGTATAAGAAGGTGTTTGAGACATTGAATTGGTTATTATAATCTATAAGTTATAATATTTTTTGTTTGGGGTGCAAACTATTTTATTCTAGATAGGAAATAGTAAACATTGTAACAAATAGGGAAAGAGAAGACGAGTAAGAAATACTAAATACGTTGTAACAAAAAGTGATTTGAAATAGTAATATCATAGTTAATTGTAGATTATAAAAGTTAGAAATACCAACTATTATAAATGGAGTCATAAACATGAAGGTCCGAAGTTAGGGGCCCAAACACCCCCTAAATCTCCACCCAAGCTATCTATAAGAGGTTAGAGCGAACTTTTCGTTCTAAAGGTAGGCAAAAAATATACAGTCTCTAACTCATGAAAAAAACTCAGAGAGCAAAAACACTCCCAAAAAAATCTCAAAGCTTTGAAGAATATAATGAATAAGTTGTAACATGCTAGCATGAGACAAAACCCTAACTAACTAGCTTCTCATATGGTTAGAGACTAGCTCCAACAAAATTAAGAAAGGTGGATAGAAGAGCCTAATAGGAATAAGAGACAAAACAAGGATATATGTGCCTAAAAATTTGTGAATCTTATGTTATATCTGTAGCCTCATCCAAAACTATTCCAACACAAATCGTTGAACTCCAACCAACATTCTCTATAAAAACCAGACAAATGTTAGAAATAGTGCCCTGGTCTCTATACTAAACAATATTTATTAGCATAATTTTATTGATTGAAACATCGTTCAATAATGTTGTATATAACTCAAATAATTAAATAATTAAATAAAAATTCACACACTAGAATTATTAGGCAAAAAAAAAAAAAAAAAAAAAAGAATAATTCTCCAATTCCATCCATTCTAACATAGTTTTGTTGATTAAAGTATGAAACACCCCTAGGTATTTTCTAAAATTAGAAAAGAAAATAAGAATTCTAGAAGCCTCCCAAAACTGGGCACACGCACACACGTGTCGTGGTTCATGTTCAATCATGAAGGAATTTAATATTCGTTTATGACGTGAGTCGAATATTCATTTATGATGTCAGATGATATTAAATGTTAAATTTTTTATTTTATTTATATTTTTTTAGAAAAAATTAGGTTTTTAAAATTACACGTATGGGTTGATTAAAATAAAATTCAAAAGCATCTTTCTGGAAGGCAATCATTTCAAATTAAATTTGTATCAAATGGTATAATTTACTTAGTTTATTTTTAATATACAAATTATACTTGACCTGGTATTTTAAACCTATAAAATATTGAATTATAAAAATCTTATATATAAAAAAATCTCTCCCATTATTTTTAATGTAATATATATTTTTTTAATTCAACATAATACCTAAATGTAGTGAAGAGATTCGAAACATACTCTTGAATTTTTTTAAAAAAACAAAGAAACGAGATGCGAACTTTAATTTGAAGTGGGTATGAGTTTTTTTTTTTTTTTTTTTTTTTTTTTTTTTTGTCAAATATATATGTTTTAATTCGTTAATTAATAATTAACATACATTTTTAAAGTGTAATATCATTAAAAATATAAAAGCTTACTTTAATATTTTATATTTATACTAGGTCTAATTTTTAATTGTGGAAATAATGTGGTTCTCTAATATTGCAATAAAAAATAAGTTTGAAAATGACAATATTATAGCACTAATCACCACATGGAGACAAATCACATTCATGTGATGTGACAACTATTGTTTAAATATATATAAAATTTAGAATTGGTAATTTCAAAGTTGAAATTAATTTTAAAGTCACAGAAAAAGTGAAATTAATTTGTTAAAAAATGGAGCAATTAATATACATGTTAAATCATTCTTTTTGGCTATGGACTATCAATTAATCTTAAATTGATTTGTGTAATTATAAATCTTAAGTTTAACAACTTATAAATCTCATTTTATTGATTTGTATACTTAGAAATCAACACTGAGGATTTTTTTAAATAGAAAAATAAGAAAAAATAATTATATATAATAGTAAAATTGAAAGTACAAATATTAAATTTTAAATTGATTCATCATCATCAACGCAAAAATTTGGAGGATTTTTGGCTGTTAGGAGTAAGATTACAGGCATTTTGGGTTATTTTTGTTTGGTTCTTGAACTCTCATTAAGGACCCGTTTGGATTGATTTGAGAAAAAATATTTTTTTTTAAAAAAAATCATTTTTATTTAAATACTTTTGATAAAAATTGATTAAAAGTTCATCATTGATAGAGCCTGATAGAAATCTATCAGTGTCTATCAATGATATAAACTAAAAGAAGTCTATCACTGATAGACGCCGATAGAAGTCTATCCGTGTCTATTAGTAATAGAAATTGATAGAAGTTATAATTGATAAATACTAATAAAAGCCCATCACTGATAAAAGATTGATAGAAGTCTATCATTGATACTATAGTGATATAAATTGATACAAGTCTATAACTTAGAAAGTGTCCATCAAAATATATAATATATATATATATATAATATTTTGTATTTCTGTAAATAGTTTGATATTTTTTTTATACTTAAATTTTTTTTTTTTTAACAACTCTATATGTTTCTTTGCGATAATTTTGGCTCTAACCAGTACCTTGAAGTCAAGAAGAATTTATTCATTGAACAGGGAATTTTTTAAGCTAAAGTTAAGATCTTTTTGTAGATTTTTTTCAGATTTTAAAATGGACTTTTTTTAAACTATATTTTTTATATAAATAATCCACCAATAATGGGAAAGTGAAAAGCACATTGTATATTGTCATGGTATCACTTATGAGTTGTTGCCATCAAAATAACCAATTATTTTCTTTTCTTTTCTTTTCCATTCTTAATTTCTCTTTTCCTTTTTTGGTTTTTTAAGAAATAACACTTCAACAGGAGTTAGTTTGAAATTATAAGGTGGAATGAATTAATTGAATGTTTTTTAAAAAATGAAATAGTTAAACTAATATTAAGTTCATTTGTAATTTCTTTTAAGATTGAATTTCTTTTTATTTCTAAATTTTTAGAATGTCTTATTCAATTTCCGTTCTTTAAAATTTAACGCAACTTTATTTCTCATTTTTTAAACAAGTTTATTTTGACCATGTACTAAAAGAATTTACAATTTCACTCATTAATTTTATTAAAACGTAATGAATTTTTAGATATTTTTATTAGAATAGTTATAATACGGGTATAAGTAATACTAAATGAAAAAATAATAATAAGGACTATAAGTTGAATTTAAAACTTAAAAGATAAGATAATTATATTGAAAGTTGAACAACTAAAACATGATATAGTTTTTTAACATGTAATCCACTTTTAAATCATGTTGAAAATTCCTTAAAAAATTGTTTTTCGAAAACATGGTCAAATTTTCTGTCCAAAAAAAAAAAATATATGGCCAAATTTAAATGAAAGAAAAAGAACATTGATGTTTTTGAAATTTTGGCTAACAATAATTAGAATAAGAAACACTTTTGGTCCTCAAATTTTTATGAAAGTAACAATTTAGTCTCTCAACTTTGTTTGTAACGATTTAATCCCTAAATGTTTGTATATAACAAGTTATCTTATATTTTCAAATTTGTAACAATTTAGTTGCTAAGATATAAAAAGATTCATCAAAATTAGAGGTCAAGCTTTATTATTTTATAATGTAGACTTTGTATTATAGAAAAATAGCGAGTCCCAACTTTGTTTATCAACTTATTTATGTAAAAAAAGTATTAGATTTAACACCAATTTCTGTGACAGAGCTAAAACATTACAAATTTTAAAGTACAATGACTAAATTATTATATAGTAAATTTACGAAATAAATTTTTATAAAATTGAAAGTACAGAAATTAAATCTTTATAAATCAAAGTTTAAATATTAATTGTTATTTTTGAAATTTACAGACTAAAAATTATTTTAACCTAATTTTTTAATTTATTAGTTGTCTTTTTAAATTTTAAATTTTTTTTTAGTTGATCAAGGGTCATTTTTTCTCTTTTCAATAGCCATCATCATTAAGAAGTTGAGTGGCAAACCCCAATGAATGAGAGGCCATATTATGTCTCAATTTAGGTTTATTTGGCTGTCAGTTTGTCAATTGTCACTTTCACACAATTGAGAGTCAAATTTGGTGGGTGGAGAACATACCCAAAACAAATGCTCTTTTTTTTTAAAAAAAAAAAATAATAAAAATAATTTTTTAATAAAATTACTTTTAATAATAAAATTACTAAAAAAATATTTACAAATAATAGTAGAATATCACAATTGATCTATAATTGACTATCATATGTGATATTTTGTTATTATTTATAAATATTTTGTTAAATGTCATAATCTTTTTCATAGTCTATTGCAGTATATTGCAAATAGATTGTAATATTTTACTATTATTTATAAATGTTTTTGTTTATTTTTCTATATTTGAAAACAATCCTAACTTTTTTAGTCAAATTATTAAGAATATTTATTTGATTAATCATTTTTAATGATGTAAAATATGTTGGTCAATTTCTATTTGAGTCAGTTAAAAATGTCATTCAACATGATTTGTAGGTTTAAAAAAAAAAATTATAACTCATTGGCTGAAATACTTTTTTTTTTTCTTTGGAAATCAAGATTCATTTGATATTTTTTAAGAGAATGTCAACTAAATATATTGTTTTATAAAATTTAAAACAAATGAATTTATGAAGAATTGTATTAGTATCAGTGGAATAACAGTTTCTAAATATGAGGTTTAATTCTCTCTCTCAAATATAAACTTTGATTTGGAGGCTAATTAAGTCATTCTTGAGCTAAAAGAGATGGAATATTTGGTATTTATTTATTTATTTTTAATAAGTTGATAGAAATCAGAGAAAAAATTAAAATTGAATCATTTAATAAAAGAAAGTTTCTAAAGTTCTTTTTCCAAAGTTTCAAAGGAGTTTAATATCTATGGTACTGTCTATGTCATGTAAAATTATGACAAATAAATTGTAATATTTAACTAATAAAAAAGATATAATTGAAAAATATTAAAAACAGACTAAACATCTAAAAAAAAAATTTAAACAATATAAACTAGATTTAAAAAAAAAAATTACCTTATTATCTCACATTTGTGAGACTAAAGAGAAAAAAACATATAAGTTTTGTACGGATGATCTAAATATTTGTCGAAAAATAGAAAGTGTAGGCTTTTTCGAAATAAAAGTTTTCTGATAGTTTGCTAATGTCACCCAACATTTTTTTTTTTTCTTTTTATGCTTGTGTTCTTGATTTAGCTCATTTATTTTGGATCTTGCTCTTGATTTATTTGGTGTCTAGAAAAAACTTTATTGTCACAGTTGTCATCATTGAAGGTGGAATATAAGGAAGCAACCATTTTCATTGCTGTAAATAAATAACTATATGATACGAACTACGGTCCACCCTCATTTTACCTCAAGGGCCAATCACACTTTCAAATGTCAAACAACTACAACTAATCTCGATTATCACATATGTACAAAAGTCGTGAACTCAATTTAGAAAGGTTATGAAAGAAAAAATGAACCACAATTATGTCAGAAAATGCTAAAAAATTCTAAATGTTTACATTTAGGTCTTTGTTATGATTCTAATTTGAATTATCATTTTATAATTTAGTTGAGTTACAGAACTTCATCACCAGTTTACAATTTTTAAGTCAAGGTTACATGCCAAAAATATTCAAATAGGTCTATGATTGTGTTTAAACTTGGAGTAAAGAGCTTGTTCTCCTTATTTCTTTTTGGTCTTAAAGCCAATCAACATTTCACATCTAATCTACTCCTTTTATATTGAATTCTTAATGTGAAGAGTCTTGAAAATTGATAGTTAGGAGTTCACTTGACTAAAAAGGTTTCTCCTAGTTTCCTAAAGTCTATGATTTTAATCATGTCAATATCTCAAACAATAGAATTAAATGAGACCATCAACACTAATTAGGCAAAAACAAGTTGAATTGAACATATTTGGGAAATTATTGTTAGAAAAATTATTTTAAATAACAAAACTGCTAAAAATATTTATAATTAATGATAAAATATTATCGTCTATTTGTGATAGACAGCGATAGACTACTATCTGTGTCTATCATGACACAGATAGACAGATACTAGTATACGCTGTCAATCACATACAGATGGTAATATTTTACTATTATTTATAAATATTTTAGTTCATTTTTCTATATTTGAAAACATACCTTATTATTATTATTATTCATGAAAAGATATAGAATGATTATTATTCTTTACATTTTTTTATAAACCTATATCAGTTTTTATATAAATAAGCCACGATAATTCTATATGAGATAACTTAAACTTCTAACTTCTTTTTCATTTTGGGATTTTCATCTCTGATTTTGATATCAAAATTGTTTTCTTTATTTTGGAGGCCCTTCATCTTTTTCTAAATACATGAAAATCACATATAGTTTTCTCTATTTAGCATTTTGGCCTCAACAATTTGTAAAATGGCAAGACATGAAAGAATGTAAAGATCACAAGCTACATATAAAAGTGGGGCAACAATTTTCAAAGGGATATTGCATTGGATCAATCTCCAAATTATTAAAACAATTAATTAGTTGAAGTGGCCCTTAATCATTGCCCAAACA
This sequence comes from Benincasa hispida, assembly GCF_009727055.1. Lineage (NCBI taxonomy): Eukaryota > Viridiplantae > Streptophyta > Magnoliopsida > Cucurbitales > Cucurbitaceae > Benincasa > Benincasa hispida. The sequence continues at coordinate 19,472,083 of NC_052356.1, forward strand.
CATGCCTCAACAAAATGCTCTATTCTAACACAACCAAAAATCTTGGATTTTGATAAAATAAAAGATACTTTCTCAATTTCAAGGTAGTCATAATTAAGATTTGCATATGTTCTTGTCCTTATTTCCTTTGTTTTCTGTTTTTATTATTTATATATTTGAACTTTAAACAGAATATCCTATTTTATTTTTTTATTCCCATTTGCTTTATTCATGCCAACTTTGATCATTGAGATAGATTAACACTCTCTTTTTAAATTAAATTTTCTATTTCTTCAATTGAGCCAACAATTTGTAAGAGAGGATGAGTCTTGTTTATATATGTTAGGGTTTATTTTTTAGCTAAAGGATAGAAGTGACATAACGAAGAAGAGAAAATTATTGGATCAAGAAAATAATGGTAAATATACAAGTAATTAGATCAAGAGGATGAGATGGGCTTAAGAAAAATGGCCAGTTTGATTTTGAATCAAAGTAGCCCGATTGGAAGGATGAGGTCGAGGTCGATTCGCTTCATTTGATGAATGGAGACAAAACCTATTTGAGCCTTCAAAAGAAGATAGTTTGGGTCAAAAGCCTAAACCAACCTCCTCGGCCAAGGACAAGGACGAGGTCGAGGTCGACCCTCTCCGTTCTGTGAATGGAGCGTACCGCGGCCTATTTAGGCTGTGTGATACATGTCAAAAAGTGCATGTTTTTACCTTTTTTTTTTTTTTTTTTTTACTTTTCTATAGTAAAAATGCAGTTTATGTGATATTTCGACCCTGGGATGGCCTAAATGGGTAAAATGAGCAATCACATGTTTTGTAATCATGATTTATAATGTAAGGAAATTTATTCATTTATTCTTAATCATGAGCTAAATTCTCCAAGGGGTTTAGTTATGTGAATACCCTAGGGCTTTATGGCTTGATTAATACTTATGTTTCATATCTCTTTGACATATACATTTCTTTTGTTGAGTTTGTGGAAAAAAAACATTGTTAAGTTTAAACTAATCACTTAGTTTAGCAATCTAATGAAGTCTTAATGCTGAATAGGTTAGGATATAAAGTGATGTCACAAATGGATATGAGACTAAGAACCTAGAAATAGGACTGTCATGTCGCCTTAGAAATAAGGGACACTGTAGGATAAAGAAATTGCAACTGAGTTAATTTAAGATCTAACTAACCAAAAAAATATAAATATTAGCTGCTTAGAGCTTCTAAAGGAACTACCGAATAGGATAACTTTTTTGTCTATGACTATGTTACTGTTCAAGTATGATGCGGTCATATGCCTAAGGCACATTGCCCTTTGGTTGAAACATAACTGTATCCTTGCTCAACACTCTTGTTTACTACTTTTATCAACATTCAACCACAAAATCACTTATTTACCAATTACCCCTTAGTGTGCATTGAAATGTTTTTTATTAGAAAAATTGAATTGCATAAATAGTCTCGTGGGATTTGACTCTTGGAATACTCCAAGGTTTATTACTTCAATCGACAGTGAATGCTTACACTTAGACCATTTTTTATCCTTAATTTCTCTCACCTCATCACTCATACACATTTGGTCGATCACCTTGAGAGAAGAGAATAGTTTGGGTTAAGAGCCCAAACCAACCTCTTCAACCAAGGATGAGGTCATGTCTGAGACTTAAAATTTGATGAATGGAGGACACCAAATGCATGCCTTGGCCTACTTAACTCGAGAAATAACCTAATATGACTCAAAAACTCTAATAAAGATGCCCTAAATTAGGATTTCACTATAAATACATCATTATAACTCCAGATGAAGTAAGTTCATTCTAATGCTCAACCTTTTTACTTGCTTTACATATACACTTTCTGACTTAAGTATCGGAACCTGTGTGGCAAAAACCACACCAGTGTGCATATCTTTTCATCTTACAGGTCACGTTCTTCCCTAAATTATAAATGTACCGTTGTTGTCACATGAAGGTTAGGTATGTTTTTCCTTAACCAAAATTTGGCATCAACAACATAAATAAGAAAGAATCAAAATTAGAATCTATAAATCAGTATATATTTTATACTATTTTAATTAGACTTAAATCTTATTTAGTCTAAACTCTTTGGAAATTATTTCATTTTAATCCTTAAATTCTATTACTTCTCCTTTAATCTTTTAATTTAGAATGTATGGATGACAATTTTTTGTGTTTTGACCATATGTGGTTGGAAAACCGAAATTTCAAAGTTAATGGTATAAATTTTATGTCAGTTGAACTACGCTCATTTTGAATTCAATAATAACAAAAAAAATATAGTATTATTGTAGTTTCTATTCCTCTATTCATACTCAAATATTAAAAATATACTAATAAATCATTAAAATTTTGAAGGCTAAATTACAAGTTGAGACCTTCAATGTTTACATCTGTATCAAGTATATCTTTGAAGTTTTAAACTTGTGTCTAACAAGTATCCTAACTTTAAAAAGTGATTAATAAGTTCTTAAACTTTTAATTTGTATTTAATAAATCTTTGAACTTTCAATTTGTGTCTAGAGATTCTTGACATGTCTTATTACATTAAAAAAAAAATAATTTTATAGAAAATAGATTCATTAATTACTAAAAGAGTATAATAGCTCAATTGATATCAATATGTACTAACAACGTCGAAGTTAAATATTGGATCTCCCTACCCCACATATTGTCACAAAAAAAAATCATGGATTTAAAAAAATATTGAAAATGTAAAGGACCTATTAGACAACAAATTGAAAATTTAAAGACCTATTTGATATTTTAAAAATTTTATAATCTATTTTACAAATGTGAAATTTTATATACATATTCGTAAAGTTTTTAAGTTTAAGGACCTATTAGATATGGCATAAAAGTTCAATGACTAAATCCGTAATTTCTTTGGTTCTTAAACAACATTATCTAGTTATTTTTTAAAAGTCCATAGTTCAAAACCAAACATGATACGGAGTTAGAATGAAATGAAAAAAGAGATGTAACAATTGATTTTATTTAACAGTACATCTTGCGTGATAATCAACTTAGGTTAAGTTAAAAGAAAATTGCAAAAATAACCATTGAACTAAGAGTTATAACAATCATATCCTCAAATTTTTAATTTGATTAATCAATCCCTTAACTTACAAGATTGTTGCAATCAAACCCTTCAAGACTTCAATTATAAGAGTGATTCCAATCACACATTTTGAGCTACAAGATTGTTAGAATGATACGCAAAGTTCTTTAAATTAATCTTTTTTTAAAAAAAATTGAGATATATCAATCTAAAAAGATTTTTAAAAAAATCAAACCTTTTTAATAGTCTATATTATACATTTCAATACTATAAAATTTTAAGAAATGAATTACATCTCCTTTTCAAATAAATAAAAAATTCATAGCAATTATGCAGAAAATTCTTATAAATAGAAAAAATCTAAAAAGTATTTACTCTTTATAACAAAAAGTTTTTTATAACAAAAAGTTTAAAAAATATTTGTACTTTTAGAACTTTTTGCTAAAATGTAAATATTCTTAATTTTTTTTTATATATTTAAAAAGACTCCTTTAATTTAAGGGCGGTTGGTGCTTTTTGAAGTATCAAGTACTTAATCATAAATGCATAGTATATTTTTAAAAAATAATAATAATAAATTTCTGAATATATTTGGTATAACTTTTCAAGTGTGTAATTTTGGAAATAAGGTATTTAAAAGAAATTGAAATGTTCTCAAAATATGTATATTTTGCTCCATACCCTGAACGTTAAGATCCGTGCAATATCCATGCAATAGGAAATACCTCTGATACAAGGATCTTTAGTTTAAATAATAATGACTTTTATATGTCTCATCTTTTTACGAGAAATTTCATTTTCATAACGTAAAATATATATATAAATTAATTAATTAACAGAACCTCATGATGTTCATCATTTTGAGGTAGAACAACATGTTATCAAATACATCAAAGGAGAAATAATCATATATATTGAATAAGCCTTATGGAATGATGATATCAAAAGACATTGAATTAGGAACAAGGAAGAGAAAAAGAGAGATGAAAATTGAAATGAATTCAGTTAGCAAGCTCTTATTCCAACAATGATTTTATACAAGTTGCCAAGAAGAGCCTCTCCCTTGCAGGAAGGAAAAGATCCATCTTTGGACAGACCCACCAAATATTACATCAAAATATAATATACTACTCTCCATTGCTTCATTTCATAATAACCCTTTCCTTATCATCATTACTTTTTACAACACTTATCTTTGAAACCCANTCAGAAGAGTCACTATATATAGATATCATATTTATATATATGTTATATATAACCAACCAACCCATTACCCCTAACTTTGCTGGTTTTTTTTTTTTGGTTCAAAGGAGAAGACATGTCTCTGGCTGGCGCTTCAGCTGGTACTTAGCTTGCTGCTTCGACCAGTAAGCGTGCGCAGTTAAGACTCGGTCCAAAAGCTCCTGTGGCACGGGCTCTCCCCTTCTTTGCTGCGGGGATATTCTCGCTGTGTGCACCAGGGTTTTCCATTTGTCCTGAATCCAAAGCCGATACCCATAGTTTTAACCAAACCACTCTTTGTTTGCTTTTGTTTCGTAAATAAACAAGTCCAAAAGAATTGTGCAAACTTTCTTCCTCATACCAGAGAAAAAGACACAACTTCTGGAGGTGATTAGACATATAGATGAAGACAAAATAAACATAGTTGGATAACCATTTGGTTTTACTAAGCTTATAAACATTGATTCTCCCTATCCATTTCCGTCTTGCTATTTCTACTTTCTAGAAAATGTTTTCAAAATCCAAACCAAAATTTGAAAACTAGAAAGAGTAGTTTTAGAAAGGTTTTTGTTCTTAAACTTTTGACTAAACTCAAATGTTTCTTCAACAAAGGTGAAAAACATAGGCAAAAATAAAATTGTGGGCAAAAACTAGCATAAATTTCAAAAACATTGAACTAAAATCAAAATCATCATCGGATAGGGCCTTGGAAACAAAACAAAGAAGAGGCCCATACCTTCAGATCCACATAAGTTCTATGCTTTGCATTGTCGAATGCACGGAGTTTAACATCTCGCCACCTACAGAATAATAAATATCAGCCACTTTGACAAGAGGAGTCATTTTGCAAAAGCCTGGTGAAATTTTTGTTATACTGCTCATAACACTAGGTGCTAATACAAAACATGTTAGAAATTTCCATGCAAACGTTTTCACCGTTGATCACGAATCTCCAAATGGAGATCATTTCTACTCCGGATATGCACGTGCAAATCTAACGGCTACAATTGTTCCTTGCTTCTGATTTTCATTTTATTTTTATATTTGAAGAGACTCTTGCTTGTCAATAAAAAAATATATATACCTTCCGGTACCAAGTTTCTCAACAGCTTGAACCAATGCCTCCACTTCAGCAACAGAGAAGGGCCTGCGAATTCGCCGCTGTGCAACCTCAGACCGCTTAGATTTTCGATGCATGGGAACCACAGTAAGTGCCTCCACTGTCATTTCTGGTACAGTGACCAACGCTTTAGAGTCTGTTGTGCTCTTGTGATTTGACATATCGGTAGGAGAGGGTGCCGAATCATGGTCACTCTCAATAAAATTGCCTAAAGAATCTCCATGAGGCTCGGACAACACATTACTATTGCCTGGATGATCTGCAGAGGCATTCCGTGAATGCCTAAAAATCACAGCATTTAATCACTCCCCACAAATAATGATAATGATGATCACAACAATCAATGTTTATTTTACTTTATTTTTATTTTTTTACCTCCGTCAATATCCAATTTTCTTACATGCACCTTGACTATTCTCCCAGGACAACCGTTTGACCTTACTACTCAACTTGCACGCATCTCAACAAGAGAACCACTTAACCTTACTCAATTGATTGCCAAGAAAATTGGAAAGATATTAAATCCTAAGTTGGACTTGGTCAATCATGATTTGAACCTATTCCCTCCAAACTTTCTACTATTTATATTGGTACTTATTGATGACTAGGACAAAGATTGGTGATTGACTTGATCAACGATTATTATAACAGTGCAACAGAAATGATACAGTGACACCCATTTTCTTGAAAACCATAAACAAAGAAACAACGTAATAATCACATTGATAAACTTCAACTTGCAGGTTTATCAGCTTTATAATATCAATATGGCAACAACTAACATTTAACGGAAACATAAGGCACCGCCATATTCCATTTACCTGGTTATAGGTTCAGGGCAATCACATGGAAGAATACAAGGAGAATCTTCTTGGCCCAATGCAAGAGGAGTTCGTGAAGGATTAGGCTCAAGTGCAAACCCCAATGAATCAAGCTGGTTGTCATGCGAAATTCCAGTCTGAAATAAAGTTTTATTGTCATCTCTAACCTTCTTCCCCTGAAGAAGAACACCAACTCGTAATCCACCGCCAAGTATAGCAGTCACTGCTTCCATTACGGTCCTCTACATAACAGATAAGCAAGATCAGAATACAATAAAAGAAATCATGATGCCCAAAAATCACAGGTGTATCTATATCTCCGTGAACTCAAGAACTTCAAATGAGAAAAAATTGGACATACAAAATCTTTGTTAAACATTTCCCCTTTCAGGCTTTGCAAGTTAACAATGTGGGTTAAACTGAATCATGCTGTGTCTACAACCAATTTACAGTTGACAGATGTGAAGTCTTGAAGTAAATTCAACAAACAGTCCATCCATCGTTTCATACCTTCAAAGAACCAACAGTTGCAGTCTCGGCAATCTCAATAAAGAGCTCTGGCACCCTAAAAGATTTTATCCTAATTTTCACTGTTAAGAAAAAGATATAAAAACCTTCATGTATAATCCACGTGCGAGTGGAAATAATAAGCCAAGACAATTCAGTGCAGTAAATCCATCAGAAGTTCTCATACCATGAGAATCTCTGGATGGGAAAGTTTTGTGATGGCCATGACCAGATGCAGAACATGATCTCCCTGCATGGGGACGGAAAGCATTCAGCAAAAAATTTAAGAGAGCAATAAATCTCAAGCACAAAAAGCTATCAGTTGCTACTTTGAAAGCAGTAATAAAGGCATCACTGAAAAGAACGAACCTGAGTTATCTGTATTGACAACCTTCCCAATTGAATCGGAAAGACCCTCCGAATTAATTCCACCATCAGAATTTGACACTGAGCTATTACAGTCAAAGAATTTTCTCTTTTTAAAAGGAATATTCATTTGAGATTTCTGGCGTCTGCAACTGTCGTGAGAGCTCTTACTGCGAAACATAGATTTCCAACTGCCATCTAGAAACAAGAAAACAATTGATTTGAAACTGAACTAAACCTCGTGCTCTAGCATAAAAACACACCCAATGTAATAAATAGTGCCATAAAGAAGGTTACATACCAGACTTAGAAAGTGATTCATCCCTGTATCTTGGAACTACTTTCCAAGATTTGGAAGCTGATACTTTCCTTATTCTTCGGTCTCTACTACTAGGTACTGTCCTAAAGGACTTTATTGAGGAGACTGGGTGAGTACACCCAGAAGAGTTTTCGTCATCATCTCTATCAACTACTTTTACATTATTCTGAGTTGCAAAAGAAGAGTTCTGAACAATCTGTTTGTCCTGAGTCATCTTGCCGCAACTATCTGAATTATTACCTAACAAATGAGCTTTCTGGTCCCATATAACAGGATCCTCTCTCTTGCATGAGTCATCCTGATTATGAGTTCTAGTAAGCACCTCTTCAGTTTTATGCAACTCATATTTTACGGCAACTTTAAGTTTACCATCCAATTCACAGTTATCAGACTCCTTACTACTGGGGGAGCCTAGATGTACTTCGCTAGCTAAATTTTCCATTTCCTTCTTGCTCTTCTCGAAATTTGTTACTACAGAAACTAATTGTGGTGAATGTTCATCATGCTGTGGAAGACAATCATTTGTATCACATTTTTTATCGTGTCCTGATGAAATGATCTCTGAGACAAAGCCCTGGTCACAGCTGCCTCGATCAGAAGTCTCGACTTTGAGCAAACTGTTTGCATCCAATTCTTTCTTCATAACTGCAGGCCTATCTTTTTCGGTTGATGTATCAGTAGTAGTCGTGGTAGGACCATCTGTCCCATGCAACAACTTGTCAGCAACAGTGGCCAACAAATCAAATGCACGCATTTGACTACCTTCAGTGCCCTTTCTACATAAACTTCTCTTCTGAAATAATTAGAAAATCATTCAAATTCATCATAATCGAAGGAAGCAGAAGACAGATCTCTAAGTAATTTGGAACGAACGGCCAAGAATGATAGAGGACATGTACCCTGGCCGATCTGGTAGTTCGAGGCATTGTTGGCACTTGGTAGCCATGGAACCCATAATCTAACCTCTTCTGAAGCACCATATTTTAGAAGTCATAGCACAAATATGAACAATACACAGAGATCTAGCTCATCTGAACACACTTCAATGTTGTGAATATTTTGCTTCCAATGTCACAGCACAGATTAATTCCTGGAAAGGAAAAGAAATGAATCAAATTTTATCCAGTGTATTGGTTTAGAACATCAAACCTGATCCTCAACTCGAACTAGATCTATTCTCACAAGCTAGAGAAATTAAATTGAAAAGAGGATTATGTTTCAACATTCAACGACCAATCAAAACAAAAGTTCTGAGGCATTTGCAGGCCTCAACATCACAATTCCAAGGATTCTATTCAATCCAACCAAACCCATTCATGCACACCCAACAAACACATACAGGGAACAATGACCCAGAACTTGAAATTTCGAGAGAGGCTGATGATTTAACTAAAACCCAAATTTTAACAATCTTCAGTGATGATGGGATGAAGCAGTCGAGAAGTTCCAGAAAGGAGAAAACCCCATGCAAAACAGAGCTACACAAGCATCAGAAATAAGGTGGCATGCAGTAATAATACATTATAAACCCAACCCAGCAAGAATTTTAGATAGAAAATATTAAGACAGATATGTTGTAACTCGTAACCATAAAAACTAAAAATTAATAAATTAATAACAAACCACAACAAAACCCTTGAGTAGATGATCGAAGACGAAGAGAAACATAAGTCCATGAGAAACAGACGGTTCCCCAAATCTAAGCAGGAATTACCGAACAGCTGAAACTTGATCGAAATTCAAGAACTCGAAACAGAAGAATAGAAAATTCTCGATCACCCACAAAATTCTAAAGAGAATTGGTGCAGAATCTGAGATCGAATCTCAGAAAGCACAAATTAAATACCCAGAAACACGCAGAAGAGAAGAACAGAAAAGGAATCCCATTCGAGCGTGATCATCAACAGATATTAAAAGGAAAGGAAACCGAAAATTGTCAACAAACGACAATACTGAAACGAAATTGGAGGTTAAATCTTCAAATTCCGGTCCCTAATCCCAAGGTTTTTGTCTAAAATCCAAATGCACTGTTCTGGAAAAACCCCACACATCCATTACAAACGATGAAAGAAAGAATTATCGAAACAGAAATGGGAGAAAAAAAAAATTATGATTATTCACCTGAACAAAACGATTTCAAATCTTCATCACCGGAAAACGAAATTCCGGCGAAAAACACCACCAGTTGCAAGCGAAAAAGAGATCTGTAAAAATTACAGAAGAAATCCAAGAACAAAACAAGGATTGGCTTTGATTGATTCACCACATTCCCTCGTTTTCTATCCCATAACTTTTTCGCTTTAATCCAAAAAAAAATTCCAAACGCCAAATCAAAACAAGTTTTTAAAATTTATTTCTTCTCTCAGTAAAAATTAAAAATGAAATTCCGATCGCCAAAACCCTTTGAAAAACCACCAAAACATATTTGCTTAAACCCCAGCTATCTTATACCATTGACCCTCTTCACCGGACCTATCGGTAAGTGCCTCTTAGTTTACCGGCTATAACCGGTGACTAAAACCACCTAAAGACCGGTTCTCGTCTACCATATGAACCCACCATGTAATGTCAAGATCCTTCAGATTTTGCCACGTGGCATTGCGTTAAATCTTGTGGCTGCCTGCGGTCTGCACGATCGAGAAAAACGTTGGGTCACAAAAAGGATCACTTATTATTATTTATTATTTTTTTTTCAGTTTTTTTTTTTTTGATTATTTTGATAATAATAATAAATTTTAAGGGACGTCAATTTTTTAATGGTGGTTTCCACCAAATAGGGCATTTTGGGTAACTAGCTAATTTTCCAAAATTCTATGGCTGATGTAACTTTTTTTTTTTCCAATTTATTTAATTATTATAAATTAATTTTCAGTTTCACATTATCTTTGCACCCAAGATTTACGATATAATTTCTAATTTTATGTTAAGTTAAAATATTTTTTTATTTTTGTTCAAGTACTTCCAACTATCTAATTTTAATCTTTATATTTTCAATAAATTTTAGAATTAATCCCTAAAATGAGTTTTTAATTGAATTTTCTCAAAATTTTAGGTCTCAATCGGTAACTTTTTTTTTTTTTTAATTTTCTTAACTAAATTTTAAAAATAAAAAAGTTGATAATAAAACAATAAATCTAGAAGTCTAAGAGGTGTTTATAGGTTTAATTTTCAAAAACAAAAAATCAAATAGTTATCCGACGTGATCTTAGTTTTTATCACCATCTTTTTTATAAATTGTGAAAATATATTTACGTGGTATCTTTTTATTCATATATATTAAAAGTATTTGATTTAATATTTATTAAAAGTATAATATTTAAATTTAATATTTATTAAAAATATCAAACCTAAAATTGAATAATTAAAAGTACATGAACCAATAAAAACAAAACTCAAATACAAGGACTAAAATGATATTTTAACTTTTATTTTATTATGAATGGTTAATGCTAATAACATTAAATAGTCACTCCCAGTTTAGTTTTTTCTCCAAAAATTTTATGGTAGATTAACAATCAACCTTTTAAAAATGATAATTAACATCTTATTTTTTACATAAATTGGGTCAATTTAATAAATAACCCGGCTTTTTATATTCAATTGATCTTGTGGTAAAAATGTAAAGCTTTTTAGGAGCCATTTTAATAATTAAACATGAAGCATGAAACTAAAAAATGAATTTATCTATTAAAAAAATGAAATTGCACTTTAATTTGAATTGTATTGATTCATATATTAATTTCTCAAATTCAATCGGTAACAAAACTAAAAATACAGAGACATATAATGATTTTCATAATTCAAACCTAGAGGCTAAAAATAAGTATTCTAAAATACTTTTTTATTCTATTGACCTTCTAAAAAAATTATAATTAAAAGGTTATATCATATAAAAAGTTAGAATACAAAATGTACCCTTCTTAACAAAGAATCTAGTTGACCTAACATTGCTTAAAAAAGTGAAAATGTTATATATAATAAATTGATATAAAAGTGAGAAAAATTACAGATAGAAAGAAATTTATGACCAAATCTTAAATACATAAACATACAAAACATAAGGGTATATAATCTCACGTACTTATTTTTATAGATTATGCTATTTATCTGTCTGAATGTAATTAGATTTTTTTTAAGTGGTCAACCAGAGAGTCTAATTTTAATATTTAATAAACACAATCATATACCAAATCAAAATAATAAAGGATTAATTGAAATAAATGTATTTAAAAGTTTTCGAGAATAAAAAAAAAATTATTATATATTTTCAACGCAACAGAAACAGACAAAAGTTATAGATCACGTGGCTAACTATCTAGGCCTTTGGGTTCGACAAACACATTTTTGCGTATGGATTAAGATCGGACGGTGACGCATGGCCGAGATCTTAGAGATCGAACGGCTGAGAGATGAACTCGGTGGTGGTAATTTGGTAATTTAGTGGATCGTGAGGTCAGAAGTGTAATTACATTATGTTGAGGCAGTTATCCCGATAAGCATGTTCCAAAATTATTTATTATGTTTTGGCGCGTGGATTCACTCGAATCAAGTCGCGTGAGATGTAGGCTTTACTCCTACGTGGCAAAAGCTCCCTTTTTTATTGGATGCTTTTTGTTTGGTATTATCCTATAAATTTTCTAAATTACAAATTTAAATATATAGCTTGAATTAATCAATTCTGTCTTTCTTTTTCTTTTCTTTTTTTTTATTCGTGAAATTATCCATCAACCTTTACAAGAGGATCACCTAAAAGATTGATACCAATAAAATTTTTATGAATTTAGATTTAGATTCTATCATTTAGAATTTCAACATATTTTTAATAACTTAGTTGGGTTTTGTAAATAATTTTGACATATTTTCTATTCATGTAAGATAATATATATTTTTTGTATTTAGTTGATTGTACATGTATTAATTTTTGAAAACGATGTTAAGAAATCCATTTGAAATTTTGAATTTAATATAAAATAGGTTAAATTATAATTTTAGCTTTTAAATCTTCAAATTTAGGGTTATAGATCTTTAAATATTAAATAATGTTAAATAAGCCTCTAGATTTAAAATTTAATCATAATATAAGTTATTAAGCTTTAAAAATAGATACTAAGCCTTTTAACTTCAACAATGCACCTAATGGATCTTGACATTTCAATTCTTTTTAATGAAAATGGATTTGTTAAACATAAAATTTAATTCAGTATCTAATAATTTTGATATTTTTTTTAGACATATGAAAATCATTCTATGGAATTTATAAGAAAAATGACATGAATTTCAAAAATGAAAAACAAAAGTATTCCCAAATGGAGTCTTTTTAGGTAAGTTCGAAAATTTTATGACTAATTTTTCTTTTGAAATCTCATTTAATATAAAATTAAAATTTTAATGTCCTGTTGATGACTATTTGGTTTTTTGTTTTTTTGTTTTTGAAATTAAGCATATAAACATAATTTCTACATCTAAGGTCCTATTTGGTAACTATTTCGTTTTTTATTCTTGGTCTTTTTAAAATTAAGCATATGTTCCCTTAATTTCTTAGAATGATTTGCATATTTGTTAATTATAATGGTTGAATTCTTAATCAAATTCTTAAAAAAATAATAATGATTAAAGTTATTTTTTTAGTTTTCAAAATTTGGCTTTATTTTTTTTTTAAACTATTAACAAAAATTAGATAACAAATAAAGAAATTTAGATGTAGAAGTAGAATTTATAGGCTTAGTTTTCCAAAACAAAAACAAAAAACTAAAGCCCCGTTTCGTAACTATTTGGTTTTTTGTTTTTGTTTTTTAAATTAATCTTATTCTATTTATATTTCTTACAATAACTTGCATATTTCTTAAGTACAATTGTTGAATTTTTAGTCAAATTCCAAACAAAAACTACTTTTTTTAGTTCTCAAAATTTGGCTTAGTTTTTTAAACCATGGGTAAAAAAAAAGATAACAGATGATGAAATTTGGAGGTGGAAGTAAGCCTATAACCCTATAATCCCTCGCGCCCTATCTTGAAGATGAATTCCCTTCTATTCCTGCTGCACTTTCTCGTAGGTTGTTGGGTGAAGGCGTTGTTATTCTTCTTTTGCGCTAGCCCTTGTCTTTGACCTTGTGAAACTCTCTTATCCTATTGAGATTGAAGGCTCTATTCTGACTAACTGTACGTGTGATGGCTAAACTACTGCTAGCATGCTTTTCTAATTAAACAAATGGGACTAGTTGGCAGGCATACTAGAGACAGACAAACAGGTTGGCAAGCTGGGAAATACACTGTTTGCTCTTATGAGAAAGAAGATCTTATTCAACTCGAGTTTGCCACAAAACCCATCTCTAGAATCAAAGCCATGACCAAAGTTTAATCACGTGTGTCCATAGACTTAATCTTCAAAAAAAAAAAAAAAAAATGGTTACCAAATGAGATCTATATGATTATCAAAGAGGTCTAAAATTTCCTATTTTGTAACGTAGTTTTTACTAGTATTTTCAAGAATCAAGTCAAAATTTAAAAACTAAAAAAATGTTCGTAAAGATTTGTTTATGTTTTGAGAATTTTGTTCTTTTTCCTCAAGCAAAATTGTGAAACATGGTAAAAAGTTGAAAGGATATAAATTTAATTTCTAAAAGTCAAAAATCAAAACTAAAATAATTACCCAACAAAGGCTTAAACATTTGTAAATTACTAAACTACACCAAATTTAAATTTGAGAGATTACAATTGCAAATTAACATAAAAAGGAAAAGGAAGTAAATTTGGTAATTTAAACTTTAAAAAAAAAAATTGGTAATTTAATGGAATTCAGGACATTGAGAAAAGGTAGGGGGAATGACGGCGTGAGGCGGATATTCGAAGAAGACATTTTCTGGAGGCCGGCGGAGTTAACGGCGTTAAGCGAGGTGACGGATAACTCGGAGGGCCCCACAAAGAAATTGACAGTTAAAAGATACGGCGTCGTTTCAAAGACAAATGTGGTCGTTGAGCGACGAAACATCGGGAAGCCATTTGTGGGGTTTCTCCCGACACGTGGCGGTAACCCGATGACTTTCTTTCAACTCTGTCACCGTTTCTTTGGCATTTGGTTTAGTTTCATATTTCAAAGGAGACCCGTCCGGAATCTTACGTGGATATAATGTTGTTTCCCAAGATCTTGAGATCCCAACCGTCCATTGTCATCCCTCTCGCCAAATTCATATCAAAGTAAATTTGAATTACGAGGAGATTCAAACTTTGGCCAAGTTTACTTCCTTGTAAACACAAACCATCGAGGGGTGATATGTACACAAACCACAAAATTGTCGATGCCAATCTGGTGACCTCCAACAGGGGTAACTCCACCAACTCCAACCACCATTAATTTAAATTATGACTACAGCAAATTTGAGATTTGTTGACATACGAGTTTTTGTTTTATCGATGTTTGTGACGTAAAATCATTAATAAAACCTTAATTTAAAAGCTTAAAAATAACTATTAATTTAAAAATACATATAAAACATCAATAAATGTTTATGTTTAAGGTGACACCGAAAATTGTCAATAAATATATATATTTAAATTGATGCATAAGATTGCAATAAAAATATCTCTTTTAATACAAAAGTACGTAAATTCCATCAAAACGTTGAACTCCTATTTTTTGTTATTAGTTCATAATATTTTATAGTCGTTCTTTATAGTAATTTAACATTAATAACAAATCAAACAAATTTGCATGTAAAAACACTTTTGAGAAAAAATTGTCAGGCACATGAATGTTTTTATTTTAAAAAGTTTTATAAAAAATGTTAAAATAAAAATGACTTAACTTGGAACATCACATAAACAAATTTGTAAAACGATTACTTAAATTTTTTTTAAAAAATGAAATGTATGATTCAAAAGCAAACCCTAAGCTTCATTTCCCAGAACTCCTAAAAATACATGTGTGCTTAAAAACAATAAAATAAAGTATAATCTGTAGTTTATTTAAAATATATAGTATAAAATTATTGAATGAACAAGTTTCCAAACAAAAATAATCACCATAAAAACAAATTATTCATCTAAAAGAAAAGAAAAAAAAATACACCAGATACCTAACATATGAACTCAACACCCAAAACATCCAAAACACAAACATGTGAACTTGACAGATATATAAGCTCCACAAATATATGAACTCAACTTAGTGTACCAAATAACCCCTCAATGATAATTTGAAAAGTGGACTTCATTTGATTACGTTTGCTGTTATTTAATAATGTTCGACGATCATAATTAAATGTGAGCCCACAATGAAATTCGTGATCAACAGAGGAGATGGTCATCAATTTAATTATATTTATCTTTTGTCATTTGTTACAAATGTTCATATTAAAGTGGTATATTATTTCATATATAGTCGATCTAGACCATAGATATGAAAATATTACGATTTAATGGTGGAGATTTTAAGGAGTGTAGATGTCTAATTTTCCTTCAAATTTCTCAAAAGTTGGACGTTACTTTTCTTAGATGATATTTTTTCCTCTCTAAGTTGCTACTAATTAAGTGACTATTGTGTCATGAAAGTTTATCATTAACGTAACAATAAGGGGTTGTTAACATGATTATAACTCAATGGTAGTTAGCACATACTATTTATTTTAAAATCGAAGGCTCAAATTTTCATACATTGTATATAAGAAAAAAACATAATGGACCAGGTTTTAAAAAAGATAAAAATAAATAGAAAGAGATAAAGCATATATTTAGCCTTTAATTTTTAGAATTTTCATTAAAATTACCTATGAATTTTTCTTTTTAATAAAAAGATAATACAATAAGTAAACGCATGAAAATTTAAACCTTCAATTTTTAAAAGAAGAAGTACCACTCAATTTTAACCGAATGCTCACATTGACATTAACAAGGGACTAAAATTTTGATATCTATACATGTAACAACTCAAGTTGTTTACATGCCCCACATCATAATGTTAATACCTAGATTCAATGTCACATATATTTAAGGGATATTTTGAATGTTTGAAAGGTCAAAATGAAATAAATTTGATGGTTAAGAATTAAATTGAATTTAAAATTTGAATATATTATTTTTACAACAAAGTTGAGAGTGATTTTTTCTTTAATAATATGTGGGATGATTAAAAATAGAAAATTCAATTCTGCTAATACTATAATTTTGAACCTTATACTTGAAACTTGTTCCATTTTAATTCTTAAACATTCAAAAATTCATTTAGAGTTCAAAAATCTTAAAATTAAATCAGGTAAAAAAAAATTAGTCCTAGATATTAGTCATTAATTCCAGCTAAATTTTGGGGACATACTCACATTATGTCATTTTTAAATAGAAATGGTTGTCATTAGTTTACTAAACTCTTAAAATTAAGTTTAGATCAAACAATAGTATTAGTTTTAAGATTTATTAAAAATATATTGAGTAAAGGTAAATATTTAAGCTTGTTTAGTAACCATTATGTTTTTTGTTTTTAAAATTAAGTCTATTTCCTTTCCGTTTCTTACAATGATTTGCATTTCTCTTAAGTACAATGATTGAATTCTTAGCCAAATACTAAAAACAAAAATAAGTTTTTAAAAGCTATTTTTTTAGTTTTAAAAAAATGGCTTTTTTTTTTTTTTTTTTTTTTTTAAATTATTGATAAAAATTATATAACAAAGAAAGAAATTTGGAGGTGAAAGTAGTGTTTATAAGCTTAATCTTTAAAAACAAAAAACTAAAAACTAAGGCCCGTTTGGTAGTCATTTCATTTTTTGTTTTTGTTTTTGAAAATTAAGCTTATTTCCTCCATATTTCTTACCATGATTTACATCTTTCCAAAGTACAATGGTTGAATTATTAGCTAATTTTTTTTTAAAAAAAAAAAAAAAATTTAAGCCCCATTTGATTACCATTTAGTTTTTTGTTTTTGTTTTTGAAAATTAAGCCTATAAACACTACTTCCGGGAAAATTAAAAGGATATTGTCCTTTTAGAAACTATTTAGGAAAATATTGTTGTTTTCAAACTATTTGTAAAAATATTGTTTTTTTTTTTATTTTTTTTAAATAAGTCGAGGGTTGAAAATTCGACCTACATAGGTCGAATTTTGAACCCTCGACATTCCTTTCACTTGTACGTCGAACTTTGAACCCTCGACCTTGCCCTTCCTAACATTATTATTGAGTCTGTTTAATTATCCATCTCCGCAGACCTTTCGCTCTATCAAAGATCCAATATTCTGTAAATTTTCATAAGGTCCCCTGGAATTTATCTTCCAAAGCTTGTTGAATAATTTTTTACAGATTCTGTTGTCATCGCACTCAGCAAGTCTGACTAAAATAACGAGCTAATGATTCTCCTTCTTTTTGCCACTGAAACTTCCCAATAAAATTCGAGTAGCGAGATTATGAAGGAGCAGCGATAGTGATATTTTGAACGAGAACGAGAGCGAGAGTAAGAGTGAGAGCGAAGCGAAATAGTGAGATTTGATAGAGAGCGAAAGTCATTTTCACCTTATTCTTTCTAATCTTTTTTTTTTTTTTTTTTTTTTTTTTTATTAATTTTCCATTTTATAAAAATTTAAATTAATATTTTATTATTTTATTTAAACTCTAAAAGAATAAATTAAAAAAATAATAACTCATAAAAATAAAAAAATGTAAATTAAATAATTCTCTTTTATATTAAAAATAATTTACAAAAACCATGGTGTCGCCACAGAAGGGACACATTAATTTATGCAAGCGCTCTGAGTTGTCCCACAAGGCGGACACCATTGGTTATCGTCGTAAACTCGGAATGGAATATGCGTCGGTCTCTCAGTATGCCGTACTTGCTGCTGCCATAAATTAAAATCATATGCCTCCACGAGCAACTCGATCCCACGATGAGGAAAACCGATTGGAAGGAAGATCTCCACTCGATGGGAAGTCATTCTGTGGTCTTTGTTTAAATATATTGATGGAAGGCTCGGATATCGATGGGAAATCGGTGACTTGTGAGCGTCGTTCATGCGACGTCCTTATCTCGATCATCGTACTCGCATGACGACCTTCCTGTTGACCTGCACTCGAACCGTCCCCTATCACTTATAATAACTGGCGCCTCGACAGCATTACTCGATCACTGTCTCGAATGACTGGCATATTTACTCGATTCCAGCTTTGCTCCACTTGATGTCAATCACCTTCCATGCGATCAACAACTTAGCCATAATTTCTTTGCTTAAAGCCAGATAACAAGTAACCGAGAGCTAAATTTCCATAACTTAAACATTTCTTTTTCTTTCAAACTTCGATCCTCTAAACTTCAAAACGCACAAATCCAATTCTAACTTAAATATTTTACACCCAAACACTTTGCTTAACTTAAACAATAAATAATTGAAAAAGGGAAAGTAAGGTACATGTTTTACACAATGTAAAACAGACCCAGTCAAGATAGAAATTCCACTTGCCATAAGCATCTAAGTGCATTCATGAGATTAACTCGGAGAAATCTTGATAATAATGAGTCGAGGTTACAAAGATTTACACTCAGTTCAAAACCTTATTCGGCCTCAATAATTAATCAGGATGAGTAATCTTACTAAAGTGACTTTAAACTTTTTTTACATTATTGTGACAATTTAAAATAACACCATAAGTCACTAAATATTTTAGACACTTTAAAATGATATTCAAAGCTCTAGAAACAAAACTCTGGTATAAGGTTGAATCTCACCCAAGACACCCTTCGGTTCTCTTGCTGGAAAGCTATTCAATAAGTTAGTAATCAAGATGGAGTTAGAGTGTCTTTACCTTTGAAACTTACCGTAACAACCAAAACTTTGCTCGTTAGTATTTGATAGATTTATAACTCCTTTACTCTGGAGTGTAGCATTGGGTAACTTAGAATCGTTAAAGCAAATAGGGAAGTGGGTAGGTGTCGAACCTTGTTGAAGATGATGAATATCTGCGGGGAGTTCAAATATGACTCCGTATGAAATCGAGATACTTTTTCAAGGGTGACAGAGAGAAGGTTGGAGTTTTCAAACTTCTCACAGGCTACCGTGTGCAAGACAACATTTGAAATTTTTTGGAAGTCTCGAAGTAGTTGCTTTGCTTGCTGTGCATGGTGTTGGATTTGCGTGTTCCTTAAATCTTTCATGATCTTTTAGTTGGTAAAATACATATGATATTTATAAAATAAGAGGTATTTTATTCAACATTTAGATTGTATTAATTCAATCTAATAAACTAAGAGCCAAGATTATGTTCTAGTGTATAATTAAGTACATGGTATGTGCGTTGACACTGACAGCAGTGGATTAATGGTTTAAGGTAATAAATAATATGGTCTGTAGTAGGATGGATAAGGCTGAGTACCTATTCCTGGTGACACTACGGAACGAGCGACCTGTTTTGATCAGTTGTTATATGTTTAAGTTGCTACAAATATGATCTGATTTCTTGTCGTTCATGTGGAGATTTGTGAGTAGGGGTATTCTTGAACAAAGAGTTTGTATAAGACCAGACCACGAAATGAATAGTTTTTCTTCTAAATATAATACCGTTACTAAAAGATGCACCTAACATTTCACTAGCGATGGACTATAAGGTGATTGACTTAATCGAGTGAGTGTGAACGAGGTTTATGAGGGAAATCCTTTGTTTGTATGGGGGTGTGAGTGGGCTAATGCTTAACCGAACAAGAGCTACCTTTTGGGATTTATCCGAGTAGATAGCTAAGAACACAACTACACAAGATGGAATTCAGCCCTCCCGATCTTTAGGGAAAAGTCAGGATAAATTGACTCCTTTTAATTGCTGATTCCGGGTCTTGAACAACTGAGTCTTCAAACTCTCATGGCATTAGAAGGTGTTTGTGGTATAGTTAGAACTATAAATGTTGTTCATTAGACGGACCAGTGGTAAGCTTACAGGAGTTTAGATGTGCCCTACTAGGGATAAAAAGTAATTTGATTCAGCTGTAGTTATCGAGCAATTGTAAGGGGAATCGATCAATTGTCTGAGTGTTATATCCATGAACATTCAATAATAATATTTGCAATACGAAGAGTTGTAACTTATTACTTCTTTATTGGATGTGGACCTGGTTGGTTAAATGGAATTTATTGGATTAATTTTAATTAAAGATCTTTAATTAATTAATCCTCTATCATTGGACTTCTAATCTGTAGGTCTATAAGGTTTCCCTTATTAGCTCGTAAAAGATAGCAATGAGGAATGATTTGATTGTTCTAATCAATTGAGCAATCTTTATTGATTAATGAGATTACTATCATGAGTGATTAATTTTATATGTGATTATATCCAAATTTATGTAAGAGGATGAAATATATTGAATGAGATTCAACTTTTAAATTCAAGGAGTGAATTAGATTCATGAAAGATTAATTAATTTATATTGTTGGAGGAGGTTGACTAATATAAGTATGATATGTTTATATTGTTTTAATTTAAACTATATACTAAATAGGATTCATAAATTAGTATTGCCAATTAATTAAATAAGGATTATTTAATTTAACTAGACTGAGGTATAGAGAGGAATATTGTTAGAAATTATATCCTTATGGGCTCATTTAGGGCAAGGATTTTATTTTGTGCAAAAATACCTAGCCTCCGACACTATATCCTCTCTTAACTCTTCACCTTTTTTATCTTCTCTCCTTCAAGTAATTCAGCAGCTCTCCCAAACCTTTGGAATCTAGAGATAACGAGCGTTATTCTTACGGTCGCTGTCCTTGACCGTTGAACACGAGTGGTTCGTTTATCAAAGAAAGAGGTTTTTTTTAGAGAGTTTGGGATTCAACAAACGTGGCTACATCTTTTCATTTTTTCTCTAATCTTCATAGCATGATTTGAGTTATAATTTTTATTCTCCATTCGTTCATTTGTATGGATGCTGTGATTTTCTGTTTCTTTTTAAATGGGAAAACCGACATGTAAGGGCTGGTCTCATAGTCTTTTTTTTCTTTTAATGTCGCAGGATTCGATTCCCTTTCAATTGGTATCAGAGGCCAATGCTTGTATTTTTTTTTTTTTTTCATATTTTAGAACAAACATCAATGATAGAAAGGTGGGTTTTAATCTGCCAATTTTGAATGTATGGTTTGCAATATAGATTGTTTACATTTTTTGGCAACTTAGCTTTATGTTGTAATGCGATTTAATGTAAGGGCCTCGATTGTCTTTTTGTGCATTTAAGTTTTTGCTATACGAGTGTCTGTAAGTCCGTTTCGATCAAGCAGCAAGAGTTAGCTAAAGAGATCCGTAAAACGAGTTTTCTGTCTTAAGTTCGAAGCAAATGCATATAGAATAGAGGTTTTGGACTACAATGATTCGCGACACTGCTTTGGAAGCATAGGAAATGCTGCGAGGCGAGGCGAGCGAGATCGTGAACAATGTCCATAGCATGCAAGATGCTACTCCCCCAACATTCTGCACACTCTCAAACTTGCATAGGTACGCGCACGAAGGATTACAGTGGATTGTTGATATTCAAAATCCCCTTCTCTGGTGTTTTGCAGCAAATTCTTCTTTGTATTTTATAAATTTTATTTATTTTATTATTGAATTGAATATAATATAAAATTAGTTATAATTACTTAATAATTTTTAGGGTGCCAAAATCTTTTGTTCCCCCATATTTGTTGTTTAATTTATTATACATTTGATGTATGTATAAATTAATGGATGACTTAGTATCAATCAATGTTATGTCATTTTAGATTTAAAATCACACCTTAGGATAATATTTTCATGCATTCATATTTAATATAAAGTGATTTATTTTATAACTGCATAGTCTTTATTAGCATGCTCATGCAGTCATAATCATAAGTGTATAATTATTATTAGATGTTTGTTTTCTACGCGCATGTTCATGCATCATATAATGTTATAAATCGTATATAAGTGTATAATGAATTTCATACGAAATATAATGTTATATTTTCAATGTAAAATTTGAACTTTGCATTGAGTAATGAAACCTCATTACATACAATAATAACTGCTTATATCGATCAACGTCATTTAGATTGAATCATATGGTTTCTCTTATGGTATTTAAATATAATTGTTATATGTTTAATGGAATCAGATAAACTGGTGATTTAAATAGAGTGAATGCACACATAGTCTAATAGGTCCAGCTAATTTTTAAATGGTTGAAATTAATTGACCTAGACTTATGTTGAAAGCGTTTTTAATGAGATTAGAAATAGGTTAATATTTTAATTTTGTTTTTCGATCGATTAGACAACGAATTTCGTAAAAGGATTTACAATTATAAGAATAATTACCCATAAGGGACTCTTGTCTTAGGAACTGTTCTGTCTATGTTGAGGTATTTAAACGTTGACTCCACCTGTATGTTCTCTACATACATCGTTTAAGCTACAAAATATCTTGGATGTTAGCTTATTGGTTTGTGGGTTTAATTTACAACTAAATTGTCAACATAAAATATACACACTATTTTATTAGATTAAATAATTATGTTTGTACAATACAATATAAACATATAGGACCCTACAAGATTTAGAGAATCAACCCCAACATAAACGATATATATATAACAGTATTCCAACAAACAATAAATTGATTTAAGTTCCTTTTGACAATTTAGGAACAAAGTAAACATTGTCTAATCCAATATGAATATAGAATAAAAAAAGTACCTCGCATGTTCCTACCCGAGAAGCCATCTCCCTAACCTCAAGCTACTTCCGGAACTTTTTTCCTGCAAAGAGGGTACATAAAATGACTTAAATGGCTTTCTGAATTAAGTATCCAAGCATTATGTATTAATCCTCCACTAAATATTTTCCAGGAAAAAATACAATCATATTACATATCTTTTTCTTCTTCTTTGGCAAGTAGTTGGGCAGTTCATTTCAGTGCCATCCTTGATCGCAATTCGGCAAACAGGTTCTCCTCTGCACGTCTCTTTGATCGTTCTTACCCTTTAGCGTAACAGTAAGTGAAGTTTTCTTTCCTTTACACGCTTTGTTCTACTTCTTGGGTTTAAAGAAGGGAAGGTGACAGGACTTAGCCCGTAGAGGTAGAACCCCTGTGGAAGTTTTTCGAGGAACTGGCACGTTTGCCTCCGGTTTATCTTTAATTTCATCAAGGACTAGTAATTTCTTACAACTCTATTTAGAAGGTGGTAATATTGTATTCAATTTGTCCATACCTACGTTGCTACGAGACTGGAGGTAACTCTTATAGAAGAGTTTCCAGAATAAAAGCTAATATTACTGGCCTCATCTATGATAGCCCTATTCATTCTCGCCTTGTTGAATGTGACCATCATATCAAGGATATTGCTCATAATGGATGATCCCTCTTCATGCGGTCGATATAAAAGATGTTCTTTAGACCAATCAGTGCCTGAGATGGCATGGCCGATTTGGCAAACATCTGCGCACAATGACTCCATAGATCTCTCAGGCTCGAGACCATGGACTCGCTGCTTTTTGGCCAAAACTCAGATAAGCTTGCCAAAATGTCAACTTTGAGCCTTTCGTTGGCCTTGGTTCACCTGTCATAGGCTTCACAACATTTTGTGAAGATTGGGCCTAACAAATGAGGACATCCTCCACAGCATACGAATTTTATGGTTCGTCTATTACCCAAAACTGTATTTAGATCGTTATTCTTCCATGTGGCTAATTTATCGCCATTTGTTTATCGGCGGCGAAGCAAAGAGATATTGCGTTAGTCCATTTGCTGATAACAAAACAAATAACTTATTTTAGACCTTATGCTTCATTTGATTCCAATTTAGTTTATCAAAACAGTAATAAACCATAACATCATTTCTTTTGCATTGATACTTCAGTGATTTAGAATAAATGTCAACCTCGAGCGATAAGTATACTCTCGAATTTGAACATTCTCAATCACCGAACTAATTTGATCTCCTGTACACATTATAATAGAAAGAGTCTACGATATTCTATAACTCTTTAATATCATTACTCATGGTGGTACCAAGATCTACTCGCATTAAACTGATCTATTATGTTGCGCTTAGTGTAATCAAACAATGCTCTGTGGATTTTTCCAACTTCCATTTCTATAATCGGCGCCCAAATCAGTCTGCTCAGGGTAAACGATACAATGTTAATGTTGTGGATGTGCAATGCGGATTTTCAGCGACATCTAGGTATCATTTCTAGAGTTTATTTGTCCAGGTCTTACATCTCTATGATAATAATACACTACTATGTACACTATGGATCGAAATAAAGACTTTCGGACTTCAAAATCCAATTCGATCACACACAAGTCGCCTGTAACTTTCGTCGAAGGAGAAGGTGATCGAGCAATCGGAAGCAAGATCACAATACATAGGACGTACAGAAAGCTTCACGAGTAGATGAAGGAAGAACGCGCAGCAGAGGAGATGATTTAATTTGGCAGCATTTAATCACTTTATATATATAGAATTTTCTCCATTTAATATCATCACGTGTCTTCGTCATTACACCTTACATTGATTAATTGACCATGAATACCTTCCTAGTGAGAGGGTGCGCCAAGGAACAAAGCAAGAAGTGATGTATGGATCAATTCCGCACAAATTCACTCGACAGGTTAGGGTTGGGGAGACGTGCTACTAGTGTAGTATCTCGCGAACTTACTCACTAGAGCAATATCTAACTAATATTAACTCACTTAAAGACAAAGATTATTATAAATATAGCAATAATAGAAGATATATATATTAATCTCTCAGAAAATATCTCATAGCTATTTACCATATGATCACAAGCTGCATATTAATGTTTACAAGGAGTCCTTTGTAACATGTATTGCTCGGATGTAGCTAGCTATTATATTACATTTATAATAATCTCGCAATACTTTAACAAATTATATTGAATTATCTTATGTATAGTATATATACTGTGTTCACTTTAAAAATTCTGATTTCACATTAGATGAATACGCACTCGCTCTATACAAAATTATCTATAATCTCAAAACTCTACACCTTCTGGGTAACTAGGTCGGATTACTAATAGACTCAATGAGCGATTATCGCTCATAATGTCGAGCTACTTCTATCGAGAAACTACCAATCACAGTCTCTCAAACTATACAGAATATAAGCGGCATTCCACTACAGTGAACGATACGGTGCGTGTGTTGCGGCAATTCATTGTTATAAAATTTATATTAACATAATTTTTTTTTTAGTTCTTATTACAAATCGACACACGTAAGAGAACAGGTTTCACTAGGCCTGGTAATAATATAATCGAAATCTGTATAAATCCATTCTACAAAATAGTGTCTTAGTGAATTAATAGTGATATTAAAATCAAATTCTACATACAATGTGAAATATATGATGATATCAGTGAGTATCCTCGTATCTGCCACCTATGTCAACTCGACCATTTTGTTATACTGAATAAGAAATATAGACTAAATTAATCATCATTACATTATATTGTAACATATATAAAATTACGGATTTTAATCGCCCATAAATTGTAAACAAAACCCTATTGAATATATTAAGGTGTTGAATGATTGATAATTTCCAATAAGATATTAGCAAGATAATTATATTTGTATTATCACTGGTCAGGTTGAAGGCAGATTCAAACAGTAGTGTATTGTCCTATAGGTTGACATATCAGCTCTCGACTTGTCACCTATACACAGAGATTATTTTATGCTTGATAAATACTCTAAAAATTAAACTGGTCAATATCATAGGAAAATATTAAAAATCATCATATATGCCATACTTTCACGTAGACTTCATTAATAAATATAATCATTATAATATAACTTTGTGTGAATAATCAAACAAGTGGACAGTTGCTATACAGAGGGAGAAAGCAATAGCCATCTCCAAAATACTAACTGTATAACACGGTCATCATTTAAATACTATGTAGATGCTATAGGCGTGGGATATGAGTACAAAATAGTACCTAGTGGGACAAATTTCATAAGACTTACCCAATGATAACACCCTTATATATTAGTATAGACTAAATGAAGTTTATGCAGATGAAGGGCACTGTAGTCTATATCTCTCTCATACCGTGGGATTTTATCGATACATCACCTCAATGGAGTACTGGTGCGCATATATTGATGTATCTTATGATACAAAACATTTCATTTACTTCAAAGGTCATGCTCCACCCTCATACATAATCGGTGGCAGAAATATGCACGTAATAACATTAAATAAACGGAGAAAAATATCATGAGAGGAAAAAATTTTTTAGGATAACCTCATAATTAAATCATGGTATAAATAAAATAACAGCTATTATTACTTACCATACCTATCATAATCAATTAATAAAATATTATTTGAATTAAGAAAATTAAATATACAATTAAATATACTCTACACAGGACAAGCAATCTCTTGCTCGCAAACACCGGGAGGGGCTCTCACATACAACTCGTTCTGTCTATCTATCCTCGGCGACTTACTCATATGTCTATGCGGACCTTCGTGAAAAATCGTGGCGAACGGTGATTATGTTGGGCGGTAACCATATGTATAGCTTCGTAAGAACCCTCATCGGTACTGTTAGTTTCACGTTTGAATGCGTATGTCGGCCAGTTGCGGTCGCACGGACGGGTTTATCTGAGGCAAGAGATTTATAAGGCAACATTCGGAGCTCCTTGAGGGAACTATATTTATTGGGGGCTCGCACTCTAATAGATTTGTCGTCATCACTGGGCGGAGTATCTGAATCTTATCATCGATGGTGGCGTGGGAAGGTCGCAGGGTGGCGCGCGTGCGCGCGGGTAGGGAGACTAAATGTTGTCAAGCAAAAAACTTAATACATCCTGCGGGGGAGGGGAAGGCGGCGGAATTTATTTCCTGATATCATTCAACTTGCTTTGTGAAAAAGGGATTGGGGTGTTGAATTATGAAAAACTGACACTGATCAAACATAATTTTCAATGAATTTAAAATTATACTTTTTCCACTTCTGAGGCTTACCCCCCGCCCTGCCACCGACCCCTCATGTCGTCACAGCCTAGAACACGTCTGGTGACAGTTTCGTCCCGATCCAACCATTGCGTGGTTGATTCACTGCTGCAATTATACAGGCAGGTCATATTGAAATTAAACAACACGCTCTTCGTGTGTTACAATTTCTCTAAAGCTGTTGCATTAACTTAGTTGATCTCAAACAAGCCATTCGCATACCGGAGCGTACATGTTCACTGTAAACAATGCAAGATGGAGCATCCATGCTCTCTCTTTTTCTCTCTTTTTTTTTTTTTTTATATTTATTTTTCTTATTCCCCGATACATTTCCTACTCCTTCTACGCCCCCCCCCCACTATACATAATTTCCCCCAACTATCACCCCGCCCCCCTTCCCCAATCTTCTATTGCCTTTCACACTCGATTTACTTCAATCCCTCACTCAGCCCCTATAATACTTCCCTCCCAATCATTATTCCATCCACTTTGTCGGGCTGCTCGACACTCAGACCTCCTATCTCCCAACTCCCCCCTCATCAGCTATAATAATTAGAGGAGTAGTTGCAGAAGTGGTGGAGGTTGTTGAGATGAGGTTGAATGTGCGGATGGGGTGGAGCGTAGGGGGGGGGATGGGAAGTAAGTGCGTAAGGTAGTAGTGTCGCGCAAGTGGTGTGTAAGGGGAGTGGAGTTGATTCAGATGTGTGGGGGTGATGTGAATAAGGTCTACAGGGTATAGGTGCAATTTGGATGGTTCAGATGAGTGTGCAGGAGTGGTGGTGGGGGGTGAGTGATGGGAGAGGGTGAGAGCTGGTGTTGGTGTGTGGTTGTGGTGTATTGTGTTTGGTGGTGTTGAGTGAGTGGTTTGGTGATGGGAGAAGGTTGCGAGAGAGATAAGGAGGGGTGAGGGAGAGCTCTGCGGCTCGGTCTCCGTGAGAGGATGGCTCAGTCTCTCGGATCGCTGCGGCTGGCTCTCGTGGGGCTCGGTCGCAGCGCTGCCACTGCGGTCGGCTGCTGCTCGCTAAGGTCGGTGCGCGTTGCGTGGCGAGGCTCGCTGCGGTCGTCGGGTCGGAAAGTATGTCGACTGTTCAGTGCGTGTGTAGTTGGTTGTTTAGGTG
Organism: Benincasa hispida; assembly: GCF_009727055.1. Taxonomy (NCBI): domain Eukaryota; kingdom Viridiplantae; phylum Streptophyta; class Magnoliopsida; order Cucurbitales; family Cucurbitaceae; genus Benincasa; species Benincasa hispida. Next base: position 19,500,583 of record NC_052356.1, read on the forward strand.
GGTCGCGGGGATAGATGGGGGATTACTGAGGTGGGTTGCATGGGTTTTGCGGGTAGGAAAGCTCAGATCCGACAAAAGGGAAGCCTGTTGGTGATGTAGTAGGGATGCTGAGCTAGCCAGGAAAACTCAATGCGTAATCTCAGCATTCAATGTGTATTCCTATAATGAATCTCATTTTTCAATTATTCAAGACCCATTTCATTTTACGCAAGTTCAATGTTAGTCAAATTTAGTCAATATAAACTAAATCTCGCTCTTTCCCTAAAATCTCGCTTTGAATCTCGCTCTCTCTTGATCTCGTTCACATCTCACTCGCTCTCCTATTTTATCTCTCTTTGAATTCTCGCTCTCTCCTTTAATCTGCTTCAGCCACTTATCTCCTTAATCTCTTTGAAAGTTTCGACAATGTGTTAACCTTGGACAACCTATATAACAAAAATTTGTTCGTAGACAAAGCTAATTCGCGAATTGTCCTTTCATTCCAAGGCATAACTTGTATTGCGCTTCATATTCGTCTGGAGTTCGCTCCCAGAAATAGTCATCCCCACCCCCTCACATCAATCCCACAAGCCCTCCGTCTAATTCGAAATGATAAAAAAAGATAGGTTGTTAGAAGCAGCTCGAGTACACACGATACATAAGTATACCATCTAATACTTTATTATTTCCTCTATGAGGGAAAAAGAAAAGTAATAAACCTGCAATTTCGAGGGTGGATGATGTGTTCGAAACTTCAACCTTTCGACAACCTAAGCGAGATTTCCCTTGTTGAGGGTTGAAGTTTCGGGTCCATAAATGTAATTGCATATCCAAGTCTTATTCGTCGTTCAGTACAAGAATTCTCACAGTAATCGAACCATACCACAAATTAGTCAAGTTCTCAACGTTCGACCTCTAGCCTCGAACTCCCAAAACAACAATATTTCTCTAATAAGTTTCAAAACAACAATATTTCTCTAATAAGTTTTGAAAACAACAATATTAATATTAAAGTACTTCCACCTCCAAATTTCTTCTTTTGTTATCTATTTTTATCAATTGTTTAAAAAATCAAGCAGAATTTTAAAAACTAAAAAAGTAGCTTTTAAAAAAATATTTTTGTTTTTTGAATTTGGCTAAGAATTCAACCATTATACTTTAAGAAATATTCAAATCATTGTAAGAAATTAGGAGGAAATAAGCTATATTTTTCAAAACAAAAAATAAAAAATGAATTGATTATTAAATAGAGTCTAGAAGTTACTTTTTTTAGTTTTTCAAAATTTGACTTTGTTTTTTAAACTATTGGTAAAAGTAAGTAACAAATAAAGATATTTAGAGGTGAAAATAAGGGGTAAGTTTAAGAATAATGTATTTTTTAAAAGTAATAACAAAAATAAGGTATATTGGAAAGAAATTACAAAAGTAAGGTGGAGGGAAAAAATATTGACAAAAATAAAATAGCAAAATCGTGTACCCGGTATACGATTTTTATGTCCACTAATAAACTCGTGGACGGGGTCTACGAGTTCCATATTTTTATTAATTTTTTTATTGCCTCTTGATTTAAGTGGATACAAAGGGAACAAATCTATTTAAATTTCACGGTATGGTAAAACAAATTATGTGAAAAAAAAAATAGATTTACTAGAAATTTGATTCAATTTTTATTTTAGCCTTTAAAAATTTAAATTTCACAATAAAAAATTCTCCAAAAATACAAAAAAAAAACTAAAAAAACTAAAAAAATAAAAGAAGACAGAAGTTAGGGAAAATGTGAAAAAAATAGATTTATCCTTAATTCGTGGTTAGAAATTTGATTTAATTTTTATTTTACCATAGGTCTTTAAGAATTTGAATTTCACAATAAAAGATTCTTCGAAAATGAAAAAAAAAAAACACTAAAAAATAAAAGAAGAAAATGAAAGTTGGGGAAAATGTGAAAAAAAAATAATTTAGTCTTACTTTGTGACTAGAAATTTGATTCCATTTGAATTTCACAGTAAAATATTCTCCGAAAATGAAAAAAAACACTAAAAAATAAAAGAATAAGACAGAAGTTGGAGAAAAATGTGAAAAAAATAGATTTAGAATTAATTTGTGACTAGAAATTTGATTCAATTATTATTTTTTCTAAAAATATAAAAAACACTAAAAAAATAAAAGAAGAAGACAGAAGTTGGGGGATAATGTGAAAAAAATAGATTTAACCTTAATTCGAAATTTTATTCAATTTTTATTTTACTATAGACCTTTGAAAATTTGAATTTCACATTAAAAGATTTTCCGAAGATGCAAAAACGCTAAAAAAAAATATAAGAATAAGACAGAAGTTGGGAGAAAATGTGAAAAAAAAAAAATTAGCCCTTTATTTGTGGCTAGTCTTAAATCGTGGACGAGGTACACGATTTGGCCTTAAATTGTGGATGGGTACCCAATTTATGTTCTGACTCAAAACTCGTGGACCCCATCCAAGATTTCACAACCTTATTTTTGTCAATAGTTTCAAACCAACCCATTTTTATCGATAAATATTAAAATAACATTATTTTTTAAAAAAAATTTTGAAAATAGTATTTACAGGCTTAATTTTTTAAATCAAAAACAAAAAACGAAATAATTACTAGATAAAGGTTAAATGATTATCAAATGTGATCTTAAAAATTGAAAAAAAGTAAATCGAGACTTAAAAGTACATGTATCAAACATGGAAGTAGAGATGTCCAATTTCTCCATGGGCCCCGCCCAGAATGGGCCGTGGATTCCCCGATTAGGCGAGGAATGGGGAAGAGAGTGAGGGAGAAAAAATCCCCGTGAGCTAAACAGGGACGAGGACGGAGAATGCATTCCCCATCCCCGCCCCTGTCCCCGTGCCCCGGACCCCGACCCCGACCTCGCCCTGATTAGCTTTTACATATTTATTTAGTATAGTTATTTAATGTTATGTTATTATTATTATTATATAAATATTACATTTAAAATTCAAATTTGATTATTTATTGGGAAGATAATGAATATGTTTAAATCTAGATTATATACGTGAATAATTTGATTTATATTTATTTCTTTCTACTAAAAAAAATTAATTAGCTTTTTTAGGCCAAAATTTGAGTAATTTATCTTTAAATTCTAAATTCAAATTGTCATATAAAACTACTAATAATAAACAATTTAGTGATAAAGTTAATGATTTAATTAAAATTTCCTCACATTAATGATTTAAATTAATTGGTTTTTTACCAAAAAAAAAAGTAACGGGGAAAAATTCTCCACGAGGAACCTGATCCCCGCGAATTCCCTGCGGGGAATCTCCGTCCCATCCCTGTGGGGAATTTCACGGGGATAGGAAATGAAATGGAGAACGGAGACGGGGATGGGGAATGACATCTCCGACCCCGCTCCGCCCCGTGGACATCTCTACATAGAAGTGAGCAAGAGGACAGGTGGCACAAGAAAGATAATGAATCCAAAAGTTTACTCTAATGGTGTTTTTCTTTCTTTCTTTCTTTCTTTTTTATTTTTTTTAATGTTTTATCATTCTGGCATCAAAGGCATATTTAACGATCTTTTGAATGGAAAACTAAAATTGATGGAAACACGAATTGAAAAAATGCATCATACTTTTGCATGACGACAAGAGTGAATTTGTTTGAATAGGATTAAGAAGAATGTGACTTGTAAAATAAAAAACTTATATGATTGTATAGTATTTGTAATTGCAATCATTTTTAGGGATAACAACCAAATGTATAATATCGTTGATAGACTCTTACTAGAGATATTGTCTATCACTGATAGATCAACAATATGGTCTATCGCTTATAGACTATCTAAATTTTGTCATATTTATAATTTTTCTACATTATATTATATCTGCTAATACTTTGGGTCTAATTGTTATATTTATAACTGTTCCAAAAAAGAAATAAGATTCGTTTAACGTATTTGATATGGTTTTATATTATATATTATTGTGATGTATCGAATTATACATATATGAAAATTGGCCAACTTGAGAATGTGACTCAATGGTGTGTACTAATGATATTTTCAATTCTAATTGTATACATAAACGAGCAATTCAATAGCTTATTTCACTATTATATTAATTGGTATATGTTTATCAAATCATCTAGAGATTTTTTTGAAAAATTGTCTTCATTGACATGTATTATTAATTATATGCTAGCAAGTAACACTGTTTTTTTATACAATAAGGATCCAGATTTAACATCGACTTTTAAGCTAGTTAAATTATGTTAATTTTGGTCATATAACACTAATTTTAATACTTTAAAATTATTTTGCATCGCCCTCAATCTTGATAGTTCGGTTTAAAGCTACATTTAGAGCTTTTTTTTTTAACAAAAAATAATAAGTAAATAAAATTAGTTAAAACCATCTCTAAGTTTAAAGCTAGTTAATTAGTTGTGTGCGTTCCAATTTCTAAAAATAAATTTTAGAAAATAAACTTTAGGGATATTTAAACATCAAATCAAATCAAATCATTAGCGTTGAGTTGATTCATTATCAAAAGCCTATATCGAGAATATACAAATTTTTTTCCTTCCTAAAATCATTGAATATGGTAACCAATCATCATTTCAAGTGATTGATGTTTCAGTCTCTACTATATAATTATTGAACTAAAAATATAATCATTAAATGTCCATCAATATATTGATATGGGTAAATTTTGGATTAGAGAGTATATCAACTTTATCAAATTTTCAAACTATTTGATTAAATAAATGGCGAAACTCGAGCCATAAAATTACACCCTAATGCCTAATTAAGTAGAGGAAGAAGGGATTTTAGGCCAAGATCCAAATTGACCTACTTGGCTTCGGCCTCGGTCAAGAATGAGGCTGAGGCCAACTCTCTCCATTTGATAGGTGGGGCATGCTTCGACCTATTTGGACCTTGAGAAAAAAATAGTTTGGGTCAAAAGCCCAAACCGACCTCCTAAGCCTCATCTCGGTTGGACCTCCCCATTTAATGAACAGGGCCTGTACTAAATTTATGTCCTGGCCTATTTAGTTCAAGAATTAACCTAATATGTCTTGAAAACCTCGATATGGATGCCTTAGGTTAGGATTTCACTATAAATATATAATTATGACTTTAGAAAAAGTAAGTTCATTCTCATCTCTAACTCTTGCTACAATTACTAAAAGCCTCTTACTGACTCAGGCATTAGATGTGGTGTGACAATTCCCACATTGGTGCCCAGATTCTTCTTGTATTGTAGGATACATTTTCTTCAATTACAAATTCATTATTGCTGTCGAGTGAAAGTCAGATGCGTTTTATGAGTACAAGATAATTACAGATGATATGACGATAATTACAAAATGTCATTTTTACATCAAATTATTAATGTCTTATAAGTACAAGGTAATTGGATTTGGTTTAAAATTAAATTTGTTTATGAAGAGAAAGTAAATTCAAAATCCAAATAGAATCTAAGAACATTAGCACACAAACTTTTATTTGATCGCAATTTTGTTTTTGACTTTATATTTTTAATGTCTAAACTGGTTCATTAATCATTTTCATTTTTTTTTCCTTAAAAAATTCTCTTTTTATCTGATAGAATTAGGGAATAAGCTAAAAGAGTTGATAGGAGAGAGGTTAAATGGATCAAAATTGAATTTAAAGTAATGAAGTTATAGATTTCTGGACTTAGAAGCATTCAATTGTCATCTTTTCTTGAAGAAGAAAAAAGGGTCAAGAAGAGTAAATTTTGGTTTGAGGGAACAACTTATGTTAGAGATCAAAACCTTCTTCTTTTTTGCTTCTTGGCTGTGTGATCTTTTAACTCTCTCACTTTTCTCATCAACAAAGAAGTTCAAATTTTCTAGAAATCACTTTTAATTTCATGTTCACGAGAGCGGAGTTTTTAAATCCATTATGGACCTCTCAACTAAAATACATCAATTCACGTTGAGATAGGAGTCATGTCAACTTCTGATTGTAGAGTCTAATTCGACAAAAATTATTGGTACCCTTAACAAGTCGGTTGTCGATCTATCTCAAACGAAGAACATGGTTGATTCCACTTCAGTAATTTCCCATTTGTATATTATTTTTCTAAGCATTCATGTAATTTTATCGTCCACTCTCCGACACGTATGTGTTGGTGTAAATTTTTTTGATTCCCTAGATTCCTTCCTCTGAGGAGGAAGACTATATTACCTCTTGGGATGTTGATTACTATTGTTGGATGTCCTCTATCTATTCTTAAATGAGAATCTTGTGTATTGTTAGTGTTTTTGGTTAATATTTTTTCCTTTTCAAAAGGGAAAAAAATACATCAATTCTTTGATTTATTAACTTTTTACAATGTGATTCCATAAATAAACAACTCCACCTCTTGCCTAAAATGCCTCCTTACTTTTAAGTGATGTAATTATAATTATTTTTATGAATGGATGAAATGTATTTTATTGAGTTTTTGATCTATCTATTGGAATAAGTGGTATACGACTATTCGTGTAGTGTTGCATTGTTTCATGAATGAATGTGTCTTTTCAACACTTAACCAATTTGAAGAAGAGACATGATTATTCGAATGACCAAGTTAGTGTCTTTTCAACACTTAATCAATTTGAAGAAGAGACACGATTATTCGAATGACCAAGTTAATAAATATGACGCCTCTTCTTCAAATTGGTTTTTAACCCTTTTCATAAGCTTTTTTTTTTTCAAAAGTATTGTAATTAAAGAGTAGGGTGGAGGAATCGAACCTCTGACCTCGAGATTAAAAGTATTATATCAGTTGAGCTACGCTCATGTTGGCCATAAGCATTTTTTACCTATTGAAACTTTCTCCCTTTTTTATAAAGCTGAAGGTCGGTTTACTTCTACAAAGTATAGTTTGTTGAATCTTGTAGATGATGTGCTACTTCCATAAAAAATATAATTTGTTTTATCCTAGGAGACAATTACTAATTCAGATACTAAAGTGAGTGAAATTGCATTAAGATGACAACATGAAGTTGTTGGACTAGATTCTCTTCTATATATAAGGTTGTGTATTTTTCCAATAATGTGATAATATTTATACAACATGTTCGATAATTGTATTGAATGCGTTAAATTTAGATATTTATTTATTTATTTAAATTTGAATTTTTTTAACATATTTGATTTTTAATTTTGTTTAGAAGAGGTATTGATTCCAAAATTTATTCAAATTTATTGTTTAATTCGATGAAATCAAAAGTTCATAGTTGAACATAGGTAAAAATGCATTTTATTTCCAAATGATGATATGATCATGGAACATCTAAGCATATTTTATTAATAGAGAGTGAGAAATTAGTGTGTGTATTTTTTTAAAAAGGAAAATCTAATGGGTTTAACTTCGAAAATAATGAAATAGATGTACATTCTTTTAACACAATTGAAACATACTCACTTTATACAAGATTTTTTTTTTCTTTTGAAAAATATGTGTGGTAGAAAAATCAAACTTTTGATATTGAGATTTATAATACAAATATAAATTGAGTTACGCTCATGTTAATCACATGTAGAACCTGATCCATAATATCATTTATAAAATATATATGAATCCATAAAAATATTATTGCAGGGTTAAAAATCGTATAACATTACTATTTTTTTTTAAAAGAGAAAATTACTATTTTTTTAATTCACTTTCATCATTCTTTTAATTTTCAGTAATAGTAAAAATTTCGTTGAAAATTACTATGGAGAAAATGATATATTTAACCTTCTTTTCAAGTTACCAATGGAAAGAAAATATATTAAGATTGAAATAATAATTAAAGTTGGCTCTAAGTTCCGATTGAAAGGCTATGAGATTTTTAATATAAGATGAAAGATGCAATTTTTTTTTCTTTTTTTGGATTCAACAGATATGTGAGGTTGAAATATTTAATTTGAACCTTTGACCTATCGATTGAAGGTATATGTTTAAATTAGTTGAGTTATGCTCGTTAATGAAAGATACAACTTTATTTTGGTTCAAAAGTATGAAGTTCTTTATCATAGTTTTTGTTTCTTATTTGATTAAGAATTAAGGTTGTCTTACCACATTTGTTTGTTTGTTTTTTTTTTTTTTTTGAAAAAGTACCACATTTGTATTTATCTTCATTAGAACTTTTCAATAGGTATATTGTAATTAGGAAACTTCAAAAAATATGAACAAAAGATTGAGTTTTTTACTTTATATTTGTTTTTGTAGCATTTAGTTTAATTTATCTCAACTTCTAATGGCACATAAATTGTTCTTGCTGACTTTTAAAAATGGCATAATAATTTGTAGTTAAATTTTTCAAAAATATATTATTATTCTTGTTTGGGGAATGATATATATAGAAATCAAATACAATATAAACTAATTATACCTATACAATAGTTAGCAATAATATAATAAGGTTTAGAATGAAATAACTAAAAACCTCAAGATATCGTTGAAGAGTAAATAGGTAATTGAGGCATGTTTCTAATAAACAATGTCCTGAAGACAATTATTTGTTATAAGAAGACTACAATGATCTAGGATTGACAAAATTTTCCACGAGGTCGGATTCCTGCGGGCTCTGCTCCAATTGAGATAAAAAATCCCCGATTTGACCAGGGATGGGGTCAAACGAGGGACGGGGTAGGTATGGGGAGGGTATCCCTACCTTGACCCTGACCTATTATATATATGTGTATATATATAACTTTTTACATTTAACCTAGTTTTTTATTTAGCCCAATCTAAGTCCAAACTAAAGGAATTTTAGGGATTTTTTTTTAAAAAAAAGGTCACTGTGAGGAAACAAAAGCAGAAACGGGAAATGAGCGAACTCTTTATTTTGAAATGAGATGCTACAAATGAAGAAACAAGTTGTTATTTATAGACTAACAACTTATTGACTCTTTAAAGTACAAAAATAAATTCAAATAAATAAAAAATTGAAACATTTGTCAAATTTAACTCAATTGAGTTGTTACTCGCAAAATCAACTCTAACTCATTCAAATTGAAGAAAGTACAATTTTAACTTTTATACATGTTAAATCTTGTACATGAAAAATTATTTTAATTTGGCTGTCAAGAAACATGTACGATGCATGTGAAATCTTATAATTCTAATTATTTTTTAAAAAATTAATAGTGATTTTTAGCATATAATAAATAAATATTATACAATTTTTTTTTAATTAAAAGTTAGGTAATATAACAATTTTTGTTTTAATGTTACCATATTATCGTCTTTACAAACAAGAATCTTCTATCTAGTACAAAGAGAGAGATTGTTCTAGTAATTAAATTATCAGATTAATTTGTTAATATTCTAGTATTTTTTAGTAATATTCCATTATTGTAATATATATAATGCAATAATTTTTATTCTAATATTATATATCTATTAAGAAGTCACACGATGCATTGCTTCACCATTTTAATTACTACTTTCATTCAATTAAATCCTCTATTTTTTTATATTTTCTCTAGACTTTGGATGTCATGAAATTATTTCTTTTAAGAATGTAAATGCAAGTATTTTTTTTTTACACATGCATCTCACATATACATAGGAAGAATCAATGCACCAATTTGATGTATGTAACCACCTTCACCCTCGAACAGATGCATCCAATCGGCATCTATTGCATCCGATCTTGAAGAGTTGTGTCTCGTCAACATCAATTGTTCCTTTTAATATTAACATACTAATTGACTTCTATATAGTTCTATCATAGTCTATCACCATACTAATAGACTTTTATACACTTCTATCAGATTCTATAAATAATAGTAATAAGATTGCACATCTAATTTTATTAGAATATATCAATGACTTACTTTTATATAAAAAAAATTATATACTTATAATTCTAGGTTTTGGTTCTTTTTATTGCTACAAATTATCAAGGTGACTGCACATAAAGACAAACTATAAGTTTATCACTAAACATAAATCTCAAACAAATAAATTATCAAATAAGTTTATCAATGGTAGACTTCTAATACCGTCTATCAACATAGAAATAAAATCAATGATAGATCTCTTTAAATGATATAAGAAGATAAGACTAAAATGCAAACATGTTATGCGAAGATACAAATAAAAAATCATCGAATCACATACCGAACTTTATATGATCTATAATTTTTTTTTTTTTTAAAAAAAAATTCTGGATAGAACTTGGTAGATTCATATCATTTGATCATCAAAATGCATATATAATTCTATCAACGACATACTTCTATATATAAAAAAAATAATCATATACTTACAATTTTATCATTGATACTTCTATATACTTCTATCAAGGTCTACCAGCATATTGTATGTTTTTATCGTTTCTATAGCCTCAAATTATCTAGTTTCATGTAAAGATAAACTATAGGTTTATCATTAAACACGAACCTTAGATAAATAAAGTATCAAATAAGTATATTAATTATAGACTTTTAAGACTTCTATTACTATCTATAAGTGATAGACTTATATTATTGTCTATCGCTGATGTTATCAGGGATATAAAGTGATAAAATTCAGCTATTAATAGATAGTGATAGAAGTTTAGCACTAATATACTTCTTAATTCTATCACTTCTATTATTGATAGACTTTTATTTGTTACTTGAAGTGTATCAGTGATAGTAGTCGATAGAGTTGAAATAACAAAAAAAACCAATGATAAACCTTTTGAAGGGACCAAATCTTAGTGGAAGTGTTCGATCCCCTTTGCCTCAAATTTTATTTAGATAAAAGAATTCAGGAAATTAAAGAAACTAAATTACATAACAAATTATCATGTTGTAATTTCAGTAGGTTAAGGGTAGAATTAAGGGACTTCCTTGCTATGGTTAGGCAAGATACCGACTTGTGGAAGTCGTTTTTTTTTTTTTTTTTAATATTAGGGAATTGAGAGGAAAAGGGAATTTTACCTAGAGAAACTTTTTCTCTGTAGAATTGTTGAGAAGAAAATGAGAGAGAAAAAATCCTTTTAGAATTCTTAAGTCACCTATGGACTCTCTGTATTTAACAATAAACCCACTCTTCCACTTCCTTGAGTGATTTAATTAATTAATTAAAATTTTTAATTAAATAATTATTTAAATCATTTTCATATATACATTTTTCTCACAACCTATAGTTTTGATATGAATCTTATTCGTATTAACCTTCAAACTAATTTTAATATGAATCTCATTCATACTAAACTTTTAACTCTCATATTTTATATACACTACAACAATTTTGGGTTTCAATGTCGGTTGAAAATAGTGGTCTCAGATGTATAATGTCAACTGATCTTTAATGTCGATTTTAAACCGACATTGAAGATGGCCTACAATGTCGGTTTAAAACCGACATTAAAGGGGTTTTTTTTTTTAAAAAAAACTTTATTAAAAATCCATTTCCTCTTCTCTCAGCTCCTTTCACGTCACTTTACCAAATGTAACCCTCTCCCCTCTCAGCTGGTTGGTTGCCTTCAGTTCGTGGGTTGTTGTCACCAGTGCTCTCAGCTTGGTCGTGCACATTAGTTCGTGGGTTTTTGTCACTGGTGTTCATGGGTTTTTGTTTGGTTTTCGTCGCCGCGTGGGTGTTCCCGTGGGTTGTCGTCATCGGTTTTCCTTAGATCTCCATCGTCTTGGGCTTCTTCCAGTGGTGGGTCATCGTCGTGGGTGTTCTCCTGTTGTTTTTGTCCAGCTAGTTTCGGTCGTAGAGGTGGGTCACCAACGTCGTGGTCAGCTCGTCGTTTGTCAAATCTATTGGGGTTTGTGTCCTAAAATCTCGTGTCCTGTAGTTTGTAAACAACTTTGTACGAACATTTGTGATGTATAAAATATATGATATTTACTTCACTTCTTGACTTTGCACATTTAGATGGTTTTTATTTTACCACAAACCAATAAACTTAGTATCCCTGATTGTCTTTATGTAACTTAAGCATGTATATAGTGACATACAAGTGGATCATGTCGTAAGTGACAACAAAAAATAGTCTGTAGTATATGGATATAGAAGGGAAACCTTATCTTGGTAACACTTTGGACGCGGGCCACTTTGTGGAATTGATATAAATGTTGTGACTTGTCACTGATGGTTTGATCCTAATCATTTGTGTAGTGGACATGCGAGCGGGGGCGTCCTATACAAAGAGTTTGTATAAGACCTGACCTCGAAGTGTTAATGTCTTGTCATATAACTTCGTTCATGACTGAGACTTCACTTCCCTAGGATGACCATAGGTAACATGACCTCAATCCTGAGTGAGTTGGGAACTCCTACCATTGAGGGCGGTCCTTTGATTTGTATGGGTGCGAGTGGCCAAAGCGATGACTCAAACCTACCATTTTGGAGATTTTTCTAATTTGGTAGCTGAGAACTCAGCTTCACAAGATGGAGTTCACTCCTTCATCAAAATAGGGGTAAGTAGATAGATTGCTCTTTTAAGGGCTGATCCCGGGGCTTGAACAATGTGGCGCCACGCACCTTCTCATGGCCCGAGAGGTGTTCACACATAGTAGGACCATGTTGTATTGTTCATTAGAGGGATTAGTGGTACTTAAGGAGGAAGATGTAATTACAGAGGCAAAATGGTAAATTGGCTTGCTGTAATTACGAGCATCTGTGAAGGGTCATCGTACTGATGATTGGTTATATCCAATAGACATAGAAATATATTTATGGCAAGAAGAGTTCAACTGTCGGTCTTTAGTGGAATGTCTGGCAGTTAACGGATGGTGGATATCGTAACTAAAGAGTTTATTCATATTCACATACCGTTGGAGCTTCGAGCCACAGATCCATAAGATCCCCTTGGTAGCTCGGATACAAGTTGAGAGTCAATTTTTGGGTCAGTTTGAAATGTTCAAATTGACAAAAGAGAGTTCGATTATATATGAAATAACTGAACGAGTTAATTAAATATGATATAATTAACTTTATGTATGAGATGCATTAATTTGGAGGAAATTGGATATCAATATGAATTATATCTAGTGGAGAAAAATATTATAATTAATATATGATATTAATTTATATGTTATGAATATGACGAGATCACATTCATTGGACGGTTATAAAGGAAATGAGGCGGCGTCTCTTCTGTTCTAATAACAGATGAGTGTATTGAAAGATCATTTTGAGATGCATAAATAGCTGGCGGTGTGTTAAGCATGAGATGCGCTGACATTGTGTTAAAGAATGTATCATCGCTTAGAAAATCAGTGCCTATACGATAATGCCTGCATGATCGCTTACATATATGATATTGCTAGGCGATCGCTTACCGATTACACCTTCGCACGCTATTTACTAAACGATCGTTTACCTTTTTCCTAAGCGATCGTTTAGCTCCCGGTATTTACTAAATGATCGTATAGACGATCGCTTAGTGTTTCCTACACGATTGCTTATTTTTTCCTACACGATCATATACTTCACCTAAATGATCAAGCATCTTGTCTATGTGATAGACGACCTCATCTCCCACTTGCTTGATCGTTGTGTATGGTCTCTCTTCCTCCTTCCTTCTACCAAATCCGAACAAAGCCCACACTTTGGATTCTCACTCCAAGAATACTGAGGGCTCTGAGTGATGGTGTCATCTTCGTTTCCTTCTGTTTGAGTGTTGATTGTTCGAGGTAGACGATTGGGTTTTAGACTCGTTGCGAAGAAGAAATCTTCAACTGGTATGATGTCTTGATCTCTTTAGCATTATAAATGCATATTAGTATGTTCAAATGTATATGTGGTAATTCTGTCACAATGAATTGGAAAGATCCGCTTACGCTCGTAGGTACTCTTGAATAAGAGTTCCTTCAAGATCTGTCGTCTCAACTCTGTTCGCAAAGGTCCGGTGCTCGTCGGCGTTTCAATCTTCGAGCTCCGGTTCGGATCTCTTCCAGTTTGTGGGTTGTTTAAGTTGTTTGCTTGAAAAGGTATACTTTTATTTTCATATGAATTTTCAATTTAGTAATTTAAAGTTATTTAGTTCATTTTATTTTTATTTTAATGATTAAGCTTATTGAAAATTTGAAATGTTAGAATTAAATTAGTTGAAGAATATATATACTTGGTTGGTAGTCTTGAAATTTTGACATACATTGCATAAGCATTACTCATCTAGATTCACTCATGTATACTTTGTTTCATGTTTAAATATAACTTTTACTTTTTTTAGGTATCTTGGGGATGAATGTGGTCGTGATATTACGAAGAAATTTTTTATAATTGATCAAGCAAGAATATCGCCACACCGCGAAGTCCCAAGATATTCGATTAAAAAATTTAGCCAATCAACTAGAATTGGCAGTCCCAAGATATTCGATTAAAAAATTTAGCCAATCAACTAGAATTGGCAGTCCCAAGATATTTGATTAAAAAATTTAGCCAATCAACTAGAATTGGCTAATTTAGACCAATTAGTCCTTATTCCATATAACACAGGGTAAGTAAATACAAGTTATTAAGTTATTTTTAATTTGCATTATACGCGTACTAATATTTCAAAATTGTTGCTTATTATAGTTATTATTGGATATTGATTGTAATCAATCTACAATAAAATTGTGTTTATATTTTGGATTCTATTTGAAGTAAGATTCAAAAGGATTTTCATGGAGTTATAAATATGTAAGTGGTAATTGAATTTTCTTAGCTCTTAGTTGAAGTATTTATGTTTAACTAATGTTTTCAAACTATTTAGTGGATTGAAAACATGGCAAGTCAAGCGTGATCTCTAATACCATCGGTCTTCTCCAAAATGGAAACCTGTAAAGGCAAATTTGCATTCGAATATAAGAATAATTTTTTTATACTTCTTTATATACAGTGCCCCTGTCGATTAGATTCTGTAGGGTGTGGGTACTATGTGCAAAAGTATATACACGAAATAGTGCATAATCCTACTATTCTCATTACTAGCCTCGTATGTAAATTATGTATTTTTTATATACTAGCTTTTATTTAATAAATGGATGTAAACTTATGTTGAATTTATCTTTTTTTTTTCCCTCTTTGTAGTTCAATACAAAAACTGCATATACCTAAGGAGAGATTGACGTAATTTGAACCCAATGGGCAAGTTTTGTTGGCCGATTTGTGTAAGGATGTACTTCTTATTTTTTTGTCTCAATAGAATGTAAATGCTAACATAGAATGAATGCAAATTTATCTAACCATGGTCTGTTTATTGGAAGATTTATGTATAATATTTTTGTGTTTATGGAGTATTTGGTGTTAAGTATTCATGGAATTAGTACTAATTGATATTTGTGAATGAGAGAAATGATGACTTGGTGTAAGTATTCTATGAAAGTATGATATTGTTATAAAAATATTGGTGATTAGTGTGTTTATTTCATATTTGATGAGTATATGTAATGGATTGGAAATATTAATTCTTGTTTGTGGATAAATTCATCGGTGAAAGATAAATATTGATGGCTTGCCATACAAATTTTTATATATTTTTTAATAAAAAAAAATGACGAACATTTCCTGACCCAACACAAGACATATAATGTCGTTTTTAACTTTTTGGCCGAAAAAATGGATTCGAAAATGGAATTAAAAAAAAAACGGACAGTAATTGATAAAACAGACATAGATTCTGGTCTTTAATGTCGGTTTAAAGGGTTTCAATTGATTCTTGGGCTTCAGTTGCAATCGACATTAAAGGGCTTTAATGTCGGTTACAACCGACATTATAGACAGTATTATTAAAGCCCTTTAATGTCGGTTTAAAACCATTAAAGACAACCGACATTAAAGGGCTTTAATAACACTATCTTTAATGTTGGTTTAAAGCTCGAAATTTTTGTAGTGATAGTTTACTTTGAATCATATCCATAATTAAATATATAATATTATATCTATATACATTATATTCTATATCATTTGTATCAGATACAAATAATATATGTTTATTTAAATTAATTTGAACATTTCAAATTATTCTTTAAAAAACTTTGGTCCTTATTGATCTATAGTGATCTAGCAAAGAGAACTAATGGACCTACAGATTATAAGCTTTAATGATCCGATATTAATTAATTAAACTCTTTAATTAATTAACCAATATTCATTAACTATGGGGTAAATCAATATAACCCATAGTTGAACTCGTATGCATTGTAGAACATGTTATGTCCATGGATATAATCATTATACGTAAGTTGATCCTTCATGAGTTGTTCGAAATTAAAGTTGGGTCAAATGTCTGTTTTACCACTGTAATTACCTATGTATCCTTTGAAGGAACTCTTATCAAAGAGTACCTCTGAGCGGAAGCAAGATCGTTCCAAACTCATTGTCACAGAAATACCGCATTCACAATCAAACATACAAGATATGCATTTAATAACAAATTACGACATGCTTTGAACTTTAAACAATAAAGGAACGAGATACGTACCAGTTGAAGAACTCTTCTTCGCTTTAAATCTCGCTCTCGTCACCAGCCAATCTCACTGTCGCTGAGATCGTCAAGCCTATCGTCCACAAAATCTCGTCGTCGTCTACCCCCGAATGGACTTCTCATGAACAAGGAAACAATGGAGGATACAACCACTTGAAAACCTCGGTATTCTCAGAGTGAAAATTCAGAAGGTGTGGGTTCTGTTGGATTTGGTAGAGGGAAGGAGGAAGGAATGATCATTTACCACGACCAAGTAAGTGGGAGAAATTGGAAGTCTATCGTATAGACGGATGCTTGATTGTTTAGGTAGAGGTACACAATCGTGTAGTAAACTGGGGCTGATTGTATAGACGTTCATTTAGTAAAATGCTCGGGCGCACGAAAGCTTAGAAAAAGCTAGACGATCATTTAGGTAATTCTATACGATCGTTTAGGAAAAGCGCATGTGTACACGATTGTTTAGTAAACTTTGAACTGTCGTGTATGCTCTCGGTTTGCCAGGCGATGGACAGTGTACTAAATCGGTGAGCGAATATCTGATCTCTTGCAAAATGAAAACCATTTTCATTTTATCCTTCAGTTACGAGAACTGATTGCAACCTCCCACTATCTCATTCAGTTACGGAGAAAAAACTGCCAATAATTATCCCATAATTGTTTAATTAAAAAAAAATATAGTCATATTATATTTATAACCTATGATTTAATATCACATCAAATGAAACATATAAACCATAGTCCTTTTCTCCTCCATTAGATATAAATAATATTTATATCATTTTCCTCCAATTAATATATCTCATACATCATGTCAACTATATCATATATAATTGACCCATTTAATTATATCATATATAATCAAACTCCCACTTGTCAATTTGAATACTTCAAACTGACCCAAAAATCGATTCTCAACTTGAATCCATTGAGCTACCAAGGGGACCTTATGGACCTATGGCTCGAAGCTCCAACGGTATGTGAATAGCTTACTAAACTCTTTAACCACGACATCCACTATCTATTAACTACTAGGCATTCCACTAAAGACCGACAACTGCACTCTTCTCACCATAGATATATTTCTGTGTCCATCGGATATAACCAATCAATAGTATGATAACCCTTCACAGATGCTCGTAAGTACAGTTGGGAAAATTTACCGTTTTGCCTCTGTAGTTACATTTAACTCCTTAAGTACCACTGATCTCTCTAATGAGCAATACAACATAGTCCTACTATGTGTGGACACCTCTCGGGCCATGAGAAGATGAGTGGTGCCACATCGTTCAAGCCTTAAAATCAGCCCTTAAAGAAGCAATCTATTTACTTACCCCTCATTCGGGGAAGGAGTGAATTTCATCTTGTGTAGCTGAGTTCTCAGCTCCCAAATCAAACAAATCCCCAAAGTGGTAGGTTTGAGTCGGCGATCTGGCTACTCGCACCCATGCAAATCAAAGGACCGCTCTCAAAAGCAGGAGTTCCCAACTCACTCAGGATTGAGATCATGTAACCTATGATCATTCTACTGAAGTGAAGTCTCTGTCATGAACGACGTTATATAACGAGACTATAACACTTCATGGTCCGGTCTTACACAAACTCCTTTGTATAGGACGCCCTCGCTTGCATGTCTCCATGTGAATGATCAGGATCAGACCATCTGTAGCAAATCACAACACTTGTAACTATTCTACAAAGTGGGCCGCATCCATAGTATTACAGGATAATGTTTCCCTCCGATATCCATATACTCCAGACCATTTTGGTTATCATTTAAGACATGATCCACCTGTATGTCACCACATACATGCTTAAGCTACAACAATAATCAGGGATCTTAGTTTATTGGCCTGGTATGAAAAGAGATATCGCAAAGTATATTGACAAATGTTTAGTGTGTTAGCAAGTTAAGCCTGAACGACAGAGGCTAGCAGGATTGCTTAATCCACTCCCAGTACCAGAATGGAAGTGAGAGCATGTTACGATGGATTTCTTGTTTGGTTTATATAGGACACCAGCGAGCTAGGATGGTATATGGGTAATTGTGGATAGATCGACAAAAACAACCAAGTTTTTACTTGTTAAAGTTACTTTTACCCTAAACCAGTTAAGTATATGTTGACAGAATTGTGAGTCAGTTTGGAGCTCCAATTTCGATTGTATCAGACCAAGATTCTAAGTTCGCAGCGAAGTTTTGGCCTAGCTTGCAGAAAGCTATGGGTACCCAGCTATTTTTCAGTACAACTTTTCATCCACAGACGGATGGTCAGTCTGTGCAGACGATTCAGACACTAAAGGACATGCTGAGGACATGTGTATTGCAGTTCAAAGGCAGTTGGGATACACATCTATCGTTGATCGAATTTGCGTATAACAACAGTTATCATTCGAGTATCGGAATGACACCATATGAGGCTTTGTACGAGATACCATGTAGAACTCTAGTTGGAATGAAGTGGGTGAACGAAACTTTTAGGCCCAGAACTTATTCAGTAGACGTCAGACTGTGTTAAGATTATATGAGAAAATCTTAAAATAGCTCGAGATAGACAAAAGAGTTATGCCGATAAGCAGAGAAAAGAATTGGAATTCAAAGTTGGCGATAAAGTATTTCTTAAGTTGTCTCCATGGAAAGGAATACTCAAGTTTGGTAGGAAAGAGAAGTTAATCTCGAGATATATTAGACCCTACGAGATAATAGAACGAGTTGGCTCGATGGCTTATAGGTTAGAATTACCTCTAGAGTTATCTCATATCCATGATGTGTTTCATGTGGCAATGCTAAAAAAGTATGTGCCAGATTTTACCCATGTGTTGTCTGAGCAACCAGTGCAGTTGAAAGAGAATTTGTCATACGAAAAGGAACTAGTGGAGATTCTTGACAGGAAAGAGCAAGTCTTGAGGAACAAGACAATACCATTGGTAAAGGTACTATGGAGAAACCATAACGTTGAAGAAGCTACATGGGAAGTTGAGAAGCAAATGAAAAACAAGTATCCATAGTTGTTTAATTGACGGACTTATAGTAGAAATTTGAGGACAAAATTTTCTTAAGGGGGAGGTAAATGTAAACCCTGAACCCTAATTTCTCTACATGTAGAGAAAAGGGTAAAAATTTAGAAGAAAAGTTTGAGTTAGAAAGCTTGACTCTTGGGTGAAGCTAGAAAAATTGGCTAATTGTAACCCATACGTTGGAGGCTAGAAAAATGGCTAAGTGTTTGCCCATGCGTTGGCCTTATGCTAAGTGTTGGAGTTGAGCCAAGAGCATTGACCTTATTTATTTGAGAGGTTAATCGGGCATGTAAGGAAGCCAAAGTGTGGTAGAGAGAAAAGCTATGCGTGGACAAGGCATGCGACAACCAAGTCTTGAGAGGTTAGCATGCATGCGGCAACTTCATGTGTGCGAGCACATGGGCGTTAGGCATTGGAGTTGCACACGCGGACGATCGTGTAGCAACGAGCGGCCCTAAGAGATACGGTAGACGATCATGTATCTATGTGCGGCGCTAGACAATGCGAAGTGATGTGCTAGAAGATAGCGCTACACGATGGACGATAGTGTTAAACGATGAGGCGATGGCACTACAAAATTGGCATCAGAGCTAGACGATGACACTGGACGATGGCGTTACACGATAGACGTAAGCGCTAGACGATGGCCGTGATGCATTAGATGATGGGTGTCAGTGCTACACGATGAGCGTCAGCAAGAGCTATGCGTTAGACTGTGTGCTACGCGATGGGCGAGAGCGAGATCGTTGGGTGATAAACATCAGCGAGAGGTCACTAAACGATGAGTTGCACGATGGGGTGGTGAGCTAAATGATTGAGCATGCATTGATCAGTCTTAACCACCGATTAAGAGCACCAGCTGTCCTAAGCACCAGATTTAACTCCATGAAAGCTGAAGCTGTCGTGCTAAGACTTAATGGTAAGCGGTGGAAAGTAGTATAAATCGAGAGATCTTGGTGTCGTTGGAAATCTCTGAGAGTCCACTTTTAGAACACTTCCGGAAGAAGTTCTCATCGAAATAAGGCCGGAGAAGGGAAAACGTGACTAGAGGTTCTATTCACGAGTGAATTCGGGCCGCTAATAAAGAATTGAGTCTCTAGGACAAAGCATGAAGAGTTTGGAGCTGAAATTTTAAGGTAAGCTTCCTGAGACAATTCCGTAATTTGAGTTATTAATTCCGTAATTTGAATCTAGAATTTTATGAACATGCAGGAAATTGCTTGGGTTAAGTAAGCTGACAGCTCAAAGTGAAATGCTCGGACAAACCAAGACCTGAGCTTTTCTATGCGTTGGACCTGCTGTGTAGGCTGAGGAGAGCTTGCATTGAAATCTTGGACGCATAAGCAGCCTTGTGGACGACCATGTGCAATTGAAGGAACACTTAGAGAAAAGTGTTGGTTGCATAAGTAGTGATGCATTTGTGAGAAGCGGCTGGAAGCTTTGCAAAAGCCAAAGTCTCAATGATATTCCTAAGTGTTAAATCTACAGCAAAGTATGCATTGAGTGAAAGTCTTCAAGAGGAAGGCTAAATGCAAAGCTTACTTAATGGTTAGTTTCAAAAGGGAGACCTATGCTAGTAGCTAATATATGTTTTTGTGTCCACAGGATTGACACTAGTGATAGAAACATATCGACCCTTGAGGAGTAATTTTAAAAGTTGTGAGTGACTAAATATTTATAATATTTTAAAGAAACCATGTTTTAAAGAAAGATTATGCTCATGCTAGCTAGTTTTACAAAGTAGTTTCCAAGCAAACCATGAGTTATGTTTTAAATGCATGCCATGTATGAAAGTTTATTGAAAAACTATTTATGTGTGTTTAAATACACCAAGCATGCTTTAGTATCTATAAATACATGTTTTCTATGCGTATTGCTTTACACACTTTAAAGAGAAAGTCATAGTATAACTAGTTTTACTTGAAGCTCGATACGGAAGGACATTTGAGAAGGTATCTGAGCAGCTCGATACTGAGGGACATTTGAGAAGGTATCTGAACAGAAGTAACTAAGTATGATGGTACCTAGTTATAGCCATGTGCACGTAGGTAGTGAAAGTCAGAGATTAGGAAAAATGGTTCTCTCTTGACTAAGAAGTTGACGTTGGGATTAACCATAACAGGGTTATTCTCAACTAATTAACAGTTTAATGTTTTATGATGAAAACAACTTTACATGTTTTATGTTTGGAAAATATTTATATCTCAGTACAAGGTTACTGTAGAGATTTATAATTTCAGTATGATCTCTTTATTGAGACTTATGCATGAGAATTAGTTTTCTTTCTTAAGTCACTCACTGGGCTAACAAGCTCACCCCATTTTCAAATGTTTTTCTTTCCCCCAGGTAGCGGTCAAATCCTCAAGAGGTAGCTCTACATATTCTCTGACACTCAAGGACAAAAATTATTGTAACCAGTCAGCTAGGTGGTTATTATAAATATTGTACACATGTTATAGTTGTTCATATAAGGACTAAGGTTTTAGGTATCGGGACTTATGAAACTAGTAATGTAATCTCGGTAAATGTTTTGTGTTTAAGCTTAATGTTGTTTAGCCATAGAGGCAGCCGCTATGTATGAGATTGCATATTGGTATCAGATTATTTTCGCTAGAGTTATTAGGCAGTAAGTGTCAGCAAAAGGGTTGATAACTACTACAATCATGTCCTTTCCTAGGCTCAAAGAGTAGTCTAGGAGGGGGTGTGACAGAACTGCTCATCTATTTACCCTATACGTGAAGGAATGAATTCTATCTTGTGAAATTATTTTCCAACTCCCTATTCACTCAAGTCTCCAAAATTGTAGGCTTATTGAGTTGACAGCTTGGACCACTCTCACCCATGTAAATCAAAGGACGAGTCCTTATAGGTAGGAGTTCATAACTTACTCAAGATTAAGATGGCGTTGTTGGGATTGGTGTCCTAAATCTTTTTGTAATCTCGTAGTTTGTAAACTTTGTATAAACATATTGTTGTTAATAAAATAAGTGTTATTTTATCAGCATATATTCAATCCAATAAACTAAGATCCGAGGTTATTTCATGTAATTTAAACAAGTATGTAGAGACATACAAGTGGATCTTGTTTAAATAATAACCTAAACGGTCTGTAGTAGATGGATAAGATTGGGTACCTTATCCTGGTGACACTATGGATATGACCCGCTTTGCAGGTGTTATAAGTGTTGTAAAGTGCTACAAATGATTTGATCCTGATCATTCATGTAGAGACATGTGAGCGGAGGTATCCTATATAAAGAGTTTGTATAAGATCGGACCACAAAATGATTAGTCTCTTTATATAACGCCGTTAATAATAGAGACTTACATTTCACTAGGATCACCATAGGTGACATGACCTGAATCTTGAGTGATTGTGAACTCTTGCTCATGAAGGCGGTCCTTTGATTTGTATAGGTGAGAGTGGCCAGATTGCAAACTCAATAAGCCTACTATTTTGGGGATTCGTCTGACTAGGGAGCTGGGAACACAGCTACACGAGACGGAATTCATTCCTTCTCTAGATAAATTGCTCCCTTAAACGTTGATTCCGGGGCTTGAACATAGTGGCCACACCCTCTCCTGGCCCGAGAGGGACTTGGTCATAGTTGGACTATGACTTATTATTCATTAGAGGAATCAGTGGTACTTAAGAAGTTAGATACTACAGGGGCAAAACGGTAATTTTGGCCAGTTGTACTTACGAGCAATTTGTGAAGGGTCATCGCAATGTTGATTGGTTATATCCAGTGGACACAGAAATTCATCTATACTGCGAAGAGTGCAGCTATTGGTCATCAGTAGAATGACCGGCAGTTAACGGATGTTGAGTAATTTAATTAAAGAGTTTAATTAATTATCCAAGTACTGTTGAAGCTTCAATCTACAGGTCCATAAGGTCTCCTCTATAGCTCAACAGAGATTTAATTGAGAATTATTTTTGGATTAATTTGAAGTGTTCAAATTAATTGAGGGAATTAATTATATATGTGATATAATTAATATAATGTATTTGATACATTATAATATAAGGTAATATGAGAGGAATTTGAATATGATTCAAATATTAATCATATCAATGAGATTCATATAATTAAATTAAATTTAAATATGATTTATATTAAATACCATAAATAAGTTTAGAGGAATTCTCATTCATATAAGTGAATTTAATATAAATGTGATTTATATTAATGTCATGCATGGTTGAGAGAAAATACATCTATAGGTTATATTGAATTTGATACAAAATGTAACTATAGATTATGTGTTATATAGGATATAACATATACATATAATAAGGTTGTTATTATATGTATAATTATTATTAATTTGATTTTATTAATTAAAGGGAGGGAGTTACAACTCCGTCCCCCTAATTTCTCTTAGTCAAGTAGGTGGAGTTAGATAGATAGATGGTGTTGGTCCAAAAAATCCCCCAACTCAACCTAATCCTAATCCAACTCATGTACACCCCTAAATGTGTCCACATGAATAATTTGGATCAAATCATCTGTAACAATTACAAAGTGGATCGTATCTATA
Organism: Benincasa hispida; assembly: GCF_009727055.1. NCBI lineage: Eukaryota > Viridiplantae > Streptophyta > Magnoliopsida > Cucurbitales > Cucurbitaceae > Benincasa > Benincasa hispida. The sequence goes on from NC_052356.1 coordinate 19,524,522, forward strand.
GTGTCACCAGGATAAGACATCCAACTTTATCCATATATTATAGACCTTTCAAGTTATTACTTGAACATGATCCATTTGTATGTTAACCACACACTGTTCAAGATTACATGTAACAACCTTGAATTTTTACTGTAATGGACAATTCATTATTGCATATTTTATGAAATAATCAAATAATATGTAAATAAATAATTAACTACGAGCTAGGTTTTAGGACACAAATCCCAACACCTTATATATATATATATATATCTATCAGAGTCTATCAAACATAAACAGTAATATAGTATATTAAAGGCTATCTCAATCTATCAATAAAAAGGTCTATATATCATATACTTATAATTTTATCAAGGTCTAATCAAATTTAATCCAAATTACTTAACCAAGATGAAAACCAAAATTAAATTTCAGTTGACCGAAGTTAATTTCTTTTGAAAATTAAGAGACCAAATAGTCACAGATCCCAAAGTTTTAGACTTAAATTTGTACTTTAACCTAAAATTTATATTATAATTTCGTAACTGGTAGTAGAGATGAAAGTGAACATAATTCAATAGTAGTTGACATATACTATCTCCATTAAAATATGAGATTGAAATCTCTAAATTGGTTGAATGGAAATTTTCTGAGTGATTGATTGACCTTATCTCTTAGAAGCGAGTGATTGACTTTATCTCTCCTAAAGATGTTTGAAATATCAATTTGGTTAAAGAAGTGTTTCTTTCTCCTGATGTCGAGGATATTCTTAACATTCCTCTGGATAACCGTCTTGGCAAGGATGAGATTATTTGGAGGTAGATAAAAAAGAAATATTCTATGAAAAGCGTGGTGTGAGAGTCGTCTATAACAAACTCACCATTTTCTATAGGGTGGTGTGAGAGTCGGATCCACCACCTGAGACAAATGTAGCAGGAATTATCAATGACATTATTCCAACGACATTCCCTTTGAATGTCATCACACTGTCAATTTACCACTTTAACCCTTCTTTCTTCTTCCTTTTTCATCCTCTCTTTTGTAGCACTTTTTCTTTTTTTCCCCCTTTTTCTGCTTTTTTCTTCTTCTTTTATTTCTGACGATTTTTTTTCGTTTACAGGGAAATTTTCCTTTTTTCTTCCCCGACGGTTTTTTGTTTACATTGCTCTTTTTTTTGTTTTTCTTTCTTTATTATTCGTTATGCATTTTTTTCTTGAAGAAAAAAAGTTATAGATGTGTCTGATGAAGAACAAGACGAAGGAGAGAGAAGCAAGAGTGAGGAGGGGATTGAGGAGTGGGAATAGAGAACATGGACGAGAGCGAGGAGTGAGAAAATAAAAGGAAGAATTTGAACAAATGAAAAGAAAAATTAAAGCAAAAAAATTACAGTTGTGTCTTATAAGGATCAAGAAGAAGGAGTGAGAAGCGGGAGCAGAGAGTGGAGAGCGGGAGTGAGGAGCTAGAAACAGGTCTCACGCCATTTTGAGGTCAAATAGGTACTTTTACATGTGGATGACGTCAGTAGAAGACCAAATTTCGAGCTTTTTTAAAGTGATGGAAATTTCGAATGGCCTTTAAATAGGGGACATCCGTACAATATCCCCAATTTTGATCCCTTAAAGATGAAATAAACATGAAAATGAAGAGACTAAAATAGTCGTTTTTAATAGTACAAGGACCAAAGTGAATAAAACTTGAAAGTATAAGGACTAAAAGAAATTTTACGAATGTACAAAGACCAAAATAAACCATAGTTAAAAATATAGAGACTAAAACGAATATTTTAAAAGTATAAAGACCAACATGAACGAAAATTAAAAGTAATATTTAAATCATAAATTAATATTAAATTATTGTGAATTAGTTAAAATAAATCCTTTGATAGGGTACGTAACAATGCTCGTGTTGAACTTTTGCACATTAAAAATGGGTCAAAATCTTTGAAAATATTGATAGAAAGTGAATAATAAAATAAAGAAACTTGCGAACTTAAAAGTAATATTTATAAGCTTAATTGTTAAAAATAAAAATACTAAAAACCAAGCTCCATTTGGTAAACATTTGGTTTTTTTATTTTTTATTTTTTTAATTAAGCCTATAAATATCCATTTCTTTTTTGCTTTATTTTTCTACTTTCTACTAATATTTTCAAAAATCAAGCCAAGTTCTGAAAACAAAAAAGAGTATTGTTTTTTTTTTTTTTTTTTGAAATTTTCCTAAGAATTCAACTCTTCTACTTAAGAAAGATAAACTATTCTAGGAAATTGAAAACAATAGGTTGATTTTTAAAAATAAAAATAAAAAACCAAATGGTTACTAAACGAGATCCAAATAATTATAAAAACCTTAGGTCTCATTTGGTAACCATTTCATTTTTGGTTTTTGGTTTTTGAAAACTAAGCCTATTTCTCCCTATTTCTTAAAATAATTTGCGTCTTTCCTAAGTATAATAGTTGAATTCTTAGTCAAATTCCAAAAATAGAAACAAGTTTTTGAAAGCTACTTTCTTTTAGTTTTTAAAATTTGCTCTAGTTTTCTAAAGCACTAATAAAAAGTAGATAATAAAAAAAGAAATTTGGAGGTGAAAGTAGTGTCTATAGGCTTAATTTTTTTAAAAAAAAAAAACTAAGACTTCATTTGGTAACCATCTAGTTTTTTGTTTTTGAAAATTAAGCCTATTCCATCCACGTTTTTTACAATGGTTTGCATCTTTCTTAATACAATGATTAAATTCCTAGCCAAATTCCAAAAATAAAAAACAAATTTTTAAAAGTTACTGTTTTTAGTGTTACACTATGAGATTCAGGGAAATTGGATTGACTATCTTAAATTATTGAATTTATTTTATTTTAATTTTGGTATTTGGAACCAAAATTTGAGATAGTGGGAGAAGATAATTAACTTGGATTTATTTTATTTTAATTTTGGTACTTGGAACCAAAATTTGAGAAAGTGAGAGAAGATAATTAATTTTGATTGATTTGATAAGAGATTTAGAATTTTTGGGTTTTAATTGATAAAACATTTGAAGGAATTTAAATGGATTGAGTTTCAATTTAATTAAAAGGATTTGGGAACATGGGTTTAATTTAAGAAATGTGGATAATTATTATGGATATTTAAATTTTAGATTTTATTTAGAAGTGTTGGATTTAATTTTTGGGAGAAAATTAAATAAAAGTGAGTTGAGATGAGAGATTTGGGATTGATACGATGGAATAAAAGGATTAACTATATATTTATATATAATACTGAAGGAAAAAAGGAAGAAGGAAAAGAAAACAAATATTTATATAAGTTAGGATTTGTTTGGGGAGTTATATACGTGAGCTATAAAAAAAAAAAGAAAAAAAAAAAAGTCTCCTAACTGCCTGACGGAAAATTTCACAAAATGACCCAAAACTCAAAAACTTTTCTACTAATGACCTCTTTCTAAAAACTTTTCTACCATTGACCTTTTCCCTATGCAAAATATCAAAATTACCCCTAATGTTTAAACCGCCACATTTCTTCTTCCTTCTACGATTTCTTCAACCCTTTATTCAATGTGCATTCAATACACCACCAACATTTCACCAAAACGTTTATTCCCAACTAATATTTTGAAGAGAATGGAACGTCTCTCTCATTATTCACTTTCTGTCGTCGAACGTCTCTCTCATCTCGTAGCTTTCTCTCAGAGTTTCAGCCCAACATCTTTGGATTATCTAATAGCTTTCATCGTCGAATTTTGTCCACATTTCTTCTTCCTTCAACGGTTTCTTTAGCCCTTCATCGAATATACGATTTCTTCTCTCAGATCACTTTCATAATAAGTGTCGTTTAGTAAATTATAAACGATCGTGTAGTAATTTATACAGATCATTTAGTAAATTATAAACGATCGTTTAGTAATATACACGATAGTCGTTCGTAAGCCTAGTAGTCCGACGAGCCCAGTTGTCGTGTTGCTGTCCCTGATCAAGCCACACATCCGCGCCATCCAACCACATCTTTCCCTTGTCCGGTTGTTAGAATCCTAAGATTTGGGTAAGATTTCGTGTGTTTTGGGTTGTTTTGGAATGCCAATTAATATTGAATTAAGTTTTGGCCAACCCATAATTTTTTAGGTTGGATTCAGGAATTTAGATTGGTTAGGGTCGTTGTCCAATGAGATTAAGATTCTATTGGCAAGTTTTGGTAAGTTTTATCAAAACCATTTTGTTTTAGTTAATGTTGCTATAAAATTTGGACTTAGAACCTTAATAATGGTTTATATTTAGGTTGGTTTTGTTTGCATAATTTGAAACTGAGTTCAGGTTAAGCTTCAACTTTTGGGTGAGTTATTTGGAAAATTTTAGAATGATTTATGTTTTGGAATTAAGCACTAGAGTTTGGAGTTAAGCATATTTGTAGTTTGTATCAGGAGTTTGATCCAAGATTATTCCATTCTAAGAAGAAGATAAATTTGTTAGTTATTTTGGACTTAAGTCGGAGGTAAGTGATTTTCTACTGGAACTCCCTTGAGTTGGACACTCAAATTAAATGAGAATGTTATGAAAATGTTATCTAGATGGTATAAAAAAAGCATGCAATTGATTGATGGACTGACTTACTAAAGCTATGTAATTTTTAAGCCACGTTATGAATATGTTAGAAAGCCATGAACTATGACTTATATATGTTAGCTTGATTGTTGTATGCATGTTAGGCTAAGGGGTAGTTGTTAACTCATCTATCGGGCTGTGTACATTTTATGTTAGTGAGCCTTCTAGTTTATCAATTATGACTGTTTCTGTGTCCCTATGGGATCACCATTATTTCTATGATTTATATTACCACAGGTTCACATCCACAACTGTTTTGATGTTCCTACAAGAGCACTACCTATGTCATGCCATGTTATGCTATGCTATATTATGTACATATCGTCATTAGGTTGGGTTAACAGATCACCCAAATGGCCCTAATAGAGGGTCACTTACTGAGTACTTTTATACTCATCATTTTTTAATTTATGTTTTTTAGGAAGGACGGGAACAGACAGACGAGCGACGAGAGGGACTCGTGATCGTGCTATAAGGGGACAAAAGAAATCGCTTCTGCTTAGTCTATGTTTTTCTAGGTCATTTGAAAATTATAAATGTTGGACAGAAAATTTTATTTTATTATTTTGATTAATTTATTTGCAAATTATTTTAGGGGCTCCGAACAAAGGTTTTACTTATTCGTTATTTATTAATTTTCTGGTTTATTTTGGAAAAATGTCTTTAATTTTTTAATGAATTTTATTTTCCTCAATGGTCAAAAGGTTTGAGTTTTAAATATGTATTTTGTTGAAGCTGATGCCCTAAATCTCGTAGGGTCCTATAGTTTGTAATTGTATTGTACAAACATTTTATTTATTTAATAAAATATGAGATGTTTTATTTGACATTTAGTAGCATTAAACCCACAAACCAATAAATTAACATCTAAGGTTATCTTCTGTAGATTAAACATGTATGTAGAGACATACAAATGGATCATGTTTAAGTGATAACCTAAATGGGCTGTAGTAGATGGATAAGGTTAGATACCTTATCCTGGTGATACTACGAATATGACCCACTTTGTAGATGTTACAATTATTGTAAAGTACTATAAATGATTTGATCCTGATCATTCATGTGGAGACACGTGAGTGGGATATTCTATGAAAAGGAGTTTGTATAGAGACCGGACCACGAAATGACTAGTTTCATTATATAACGACGTTCATAATAGAGACTTACATTTCACCAGGATGACCGCAGGTGACATGACCTGAATCCTGAGTGAGTTATGAACTCCTGCCTATGAAGGCAGTCCTTTGATTTGTATGGGTGAGATTGGCTAGATCAGCGACTCAATAAGCCTATTATTTTTGGGATTTGTCTGACTGGGAGCTGGGAACACAACACAAGAAGAAATTCACTCATTTCCCAATATCGAGATAAGTAGATAAATTGCTCCCTTAAGAGCTAATTCCGGAGCTTAAACAATGTGGCACCACACCCTCTCCTGGTCCAATAGGGGTTTGGTCATAATTGGACTATGACTTATTATTCATTAGAGGGATCTATGATATTTAAGAAATTAGATGTAACTATAGGGGCAAAACGGTAATTTTGGCCCAGTTGTACTTACGAACAATTTGTGAAGGGTCATTGCATTGTTGACTGATTATATCCTATGGACGCAGAAATATATCTGTAATGCGAAGAGTGCAGCTGTCGATCTTTAGTGGAGTGTCTAATAGTTAATGAATGTTGAATATTTTAATTAAAAAATTTAATTAATTATTCAAGTCCCGTTGGAGCTTTAAGCTACAGGTCTATGAGGTCCCCTCTGTAGCTCAACAAGAATTTATGAGAATCAATTTTGGATTAATTTGGATTGTTTAAATTAATTGGGGGAATTAATTATATGTGATATAATTAAACTAATTTAATTATATATGATATAATTACTGATACATTATAATATAAAGTTTATTTGAGAGAAAATAAATATTTGAATATAACTCAAATATTAATTATGTGAATTGGATTCATATAATTGAATTTAATATAAATGAGACTAATATTAAATATCATTGTTGAGAGAATTAAAACTATAGGTTATATTGCATATAATGTAATTTTAAATCATAGGTTATATGTTATATATGACATAACACACACATATATATAAAGTTAGTTTTTATATATGTATATATATATTATATTAAAATTAGTTAATTATTAATTAATTTTAATTTTTTGAAATTAAGGGAGGGAAATAACTTCCCTCCCCTATTCTCTCTCACCCACATACTGAGTGAGGAGAATTGATTGGAGTATTTTTCTTGTTCTGCACAGAGTTTACAAAAATCTCTGTATGTGTGAAGTTATGCTCTTAGAGAAGATTGTCTCCCTATTCCTCTCATCTCTCAATTTTTTTCTCTCTCACAAAATTTCAAGAGCTCATAATTCCTTGGATCTTCATTCTAAAGAATACAGAGGAATCCAATTGGTGGTATCCATTTTGGTTTACGTTTTTTATTGTGATTGTTGCAGATCGAAGAGGATTCATGTGAAGAAAAGGTTCTTCAAAGGTAAGGGTTTCTCTAAACCCTATTTTCCCTTATGTTTTTAACAAGCATGCTGTAAAATTTGTTGGTTTTGCATAATTTTATTTCTGTAAATTGCATTCTGTAAAAGTTGAAAAATTTGGGACGATCCCCTTCTACTGCGAACCTTTACCAGTTTCTTCATATTTATGAGTAACGGTAGTCCTTGCCAGAGTACTCGAAAAGTCAGGTTGTTACATTTAATTTTCAAAATTTGGCTTGATTTGGTAAATAACAGAAGAAGAAATTTAGAAGTGGAAGTAGTGTTTATAAACTGAATTTTTAAAACAAAAAATAAAGGATCAAATACTTACTTTGAAACTTTGACATCAAACAAATGAAACGAAAATGCACATGAATTGAATTCCAAAGATAGAATGCATTTAATAAGAACCATCAATATGCTAAAGTTGGGGCATTTCAATTTAGGGATATAGGAATCTTGAGATTGCGTTTCCATTTTTTTTTTTCCTTAAATTTCTTGAGATGACAAAGAAGATTAGGTTCCTATTCCTATCATTCATATATGTATATATATACACACACTTCATGTAATAAAGATAGAATGGAAGTAACTTTAACGCTAGCTAGAATATGTGTGAATAATCATGTACCAATCCTCTCAACTTTTTCTCGTAGGTAGAAATTAAATAAGGTCTCTATTTGATAATTACTTCTTTATTGATTCTTTGTGTTTGAAAATTAAACCTACAAATATTTTTTCTATTTCTAAATTTTTTGATGTATTAATCTACTTTTATCAATATCTTCAAAAATCAAACTAAGTTTTCAAAACTACAAAAAGTAGTTTTTAAAAACTTGTTTTTATTTTTTTTAAATTTTCCATCATGTTATTTTAATATTTCATTTTCCATTATGTTATTTTAATATTTCAACTTCTCTTTTTATTTTATTATTTAGTATATTCCACTTTACATTTTATTTTATTGTTTTATTGTTTTTTAAACCATCTTCCTAACTTAACTCTAAAAAGAATAAATTAAAAAAAATAATATCTCATAAAAATAATAAAGTATAAATTAAAATATCATTTATATAAAAATAATTACAAAAATCAATGTGTCCTACAAGGCAGACGTCATCGATTTCGAGCTGGTTGTTGTCGTCAACTTCGAACTTGAGGTTGATCTAGTACCTCTGCAGGCGCTTCATAATATAAATATTCATTATGCTCTCCACGACCCCGACCCCGACCATGTCCATGCACATATGAAGACGATGGACCAGCCTCTGAGTCATAATGTCCTGAACCAAATGCTGGCATCATCATCATTGGATTAACATAATCAGTTTGGCTCTGCGTCTGCATCACAGAGACAACTCTTCCACATTGTGGGCAGCCTCATCGAACTCATCTTCTTCTTCTCGAACAGGTCCTCTACGTCTAGGAGCTGGTAGAGGAACAATAGGTATATTGTACATATAATGTATCTCCTCCATATAGCTCTGGTTGTCACTGCATATAGCAAGATCCTGGTTTGGATCATTCGCAACATCACGGAGTCTACTGTGGTTCGATCTCTGTGAATTATAAAACAATTAGATAATATTTAAAATAAATTGAAATTAAAAATAATAAGATAATATTCATTTATTTACCAGATGACTCACAGCTACTCCCGAACGAGTAACGTAGCGCCTTATGATATTATTATACCAATTAATGTAGTCTTAAGTGACATCCTTATCAAACTATTCAATAAAAATCCACTGTAATAACCTTGCACGATAGTGTCATCGCACTACCAAATATGCAACTTTTTTCGGACCAATCTCCAATCCTTAAGTCAATATCATGCAGTACGGATTCAGTATTACAAGGCGATGAGACGTCTTGCTGAAAACCGAATTGTCTTATCACCCTGTTAGGAAGATGCCATTCACCAATATGAAAACATATGAGAGAACTTATCGTTCGCCATATTTTGACCATTCGTATAGAAATTGGGCAAAATGTGCATAATAAGTTTGTACGGCTCCCAAATAATCTGAAACACAAAATATTATATTGGAAAACATTAAAGAAAAATACAATAAAAATTTGTATAAAATAATCGATTTTGTTCAGTATTAATGTACCTGATCTAGTTTAAGCAGATCAAACATGTATTTGTACTGGCTGACTACATATGTGGCTGTCCTAGTCACACAAAATTTGTCTCTTCACCTAAATTTTTAAATTGATAATTTAGATTTTGAATTAACTAGATCAGTCATATAAAAATTAAATTGAATTAAAATAATATACCGAGATCCTAGGCTCATCCAGATAACCTGAAGCGTCATTAACATGTTGTAACTATGGAGCCATTGTTGGAAATCGCTGCCCAAGTCCCATAGTTTGCAAAATATAGAGGCTCAACTTATCTCACCAACTTCAGGTCTTGTTGCTTTGCACAAGTTGTCTATCACAACCATATCCAAACATGCCCCATCCACGAATATCGTCCGCAATCATATAGATACCAATCGTTAGCTACAGTGGCATAGGAACATCAAGTGAACAAAATTGACTTGGATTTGTCGAAAAAACAGTACTTCCACCTCAGTCATTTCTAAGTATATATGCTCGCAACATATCTTCATGTATGTTCTCATCGCATCATCTGCCAAGACTCACGTAATTGTGTCCCTAAGCCATAATCAAAGCTTAACTCGATTCATTAATTTTGTCGGCAAATAGGGTCACACCGAGGTACAATTGGACAAATACTTGTTAACCTTCAGTGTCATCATACCATCACTCTGGTGACCGGCTCACCATCAACAGTAAATACCCAACAAACACTTCTATATCACATGTAGAGTGAATATGGCATCTCCACATAGAATATTATAACACTATGAATTATATGGTCCTCAGGACTCCACTTCATCGGACCAATGCGATAAGATGACAATCTAATTGAACAAATTCTAATCTTGGCCAACTCCATAAAACTCAGAGATGTATGGTGCATAGGTAAGATAAGGGTGATGATAGTGCATTTGATAGCTTGCCTCTTGAGCAGCGCTTGATATCGAGTATATATTCTCTAGTAAGTGACGATCTTTGTCATACAATAGATGATTCTGTGAAGTGAATCAATTCTGGGTCGTATAAAAACATCAGGATCAATTGAGGTCTTAGGTGCAGTTGTATAGGAGCCATGATATTTAGAAGAAAAAAAAAAATTAATTTATTTTCTCACATTAAACTATTTGACTCTAGTCCTATCTCAATAATTTACGAGATATGTCACTTGCCTGCATATGATGCCAGCATATCGATCTAAAATTAAACACACCTCTTCGTGTGTTACAATTTCTCCCAAGTGTTTCAGGAACCATCCCCATGAGTTTGCAGACTTCTCATCTGCAACGACGAATGCTAGTGGAAAAAGATGCCCGTTCGAATCAAATAATGTAGCAATCAATAACTTCCCTTGATATTTCCCATACAAGTGGACACCATCTATTTGAATTATCGGCCGACATTTATTAAAAACTTCTATAAATGAACCAAATATCCAAAATACAGAAGTTAGGATAACATGAACTTTAGTAAGCATTTCTTTCACTCTCCACTCTACACGTGTTCCGGGATTGGTCTGCTTAACCATATACAGCCACCTGGGTAGCAATTTGTATGACTCATCCCAATCACCGAACACTTTAGCCAACGCTTTTATTTTGCCTCCCACACCCTATGGTAAGGAACATGATATCCAAACTTTGATTTTATGTCGGACTGCAGTTGTGCCATGCTAATAGATGATTTTTCTCTTACGACATCACAGAACTTTAGTAGAATCATTGATGAATCCAATTGCACTTGACTTTGACACAGTTCTGAATTAAAACATGTATGTTGTTCATCATACTTAGTGATCTCGAACAAGTCATGCGATTATTTCCTTATTGCACGAAGTCTCCATTTGTAACTTTTTTCCTACTTCTTATACCGAATTGCCCAAATCGTCAATGTCGATTCCACAACCTCATATGGTGCGTGACATTTAATAGCAAAACATTTGACCGCGTGTTGTAGCATTTCTTTGTGTTGACAAATCATCCTTTTAAACAATTGGGTATTGTCAACATCTACAGGGGTTACAATTGGGTTTTGTTCTCGAATGCTATCGAGTACATTCATATCCAAATCGTTGAATGTATCTGAAGGTAACACATGTACACGACCATCAAAATCCAACTCTTCAAATTCATCGTCCGTTTCTATTCTGAAATCTCTATACTGATTGTTAACCGCCATATCTTCATCATCACATGGTGATACAACTAATTCCGGATCAGGATCAATATATTGAGTTGGATCTTCAAACTGACTAAAGAGTACATTCAAGTTTATATCTAATCCTATCCTACTTACATTTATATACAAATGCACTAAATTCGGGAGTGGCATCGCGATTGAGAACATCAAGTTCATAGCTTATTCATTCGGAATAGGGCATGGTATAAATCTTACTGATCCTGATGGTTCTAGATTAGGATATTTATATATTATTTCTAACTGATTTGTTCTCATATCTATACTAAGTGACATCCCAACCATTTCAATGAATTGTTCAAATACAATTCCACTGTTCACATTTATGCTAAACTCCCATGTGGCGGTTGGTCATAATCAACTCCAATAATACCATCAATCATATTACCATTTGTAAACAACATAAATCCCAAACATTTGTCCGCCATTTTCTAAAAAAAAAACAGACAAACAATACATTACTAATTGTTTTACTAATCATTAAACTTAAACAAAAAAAAAATCATAATAATTTTGTATTAAACTAAAAATACTAAAGTATTTAAACTATAAACATCAACTTTTTAAACATAATAATAAACTAAATTTTTTAAACTATAAACATCAAAGTTAATACTAAGAAATATATTTAAAAAATCACAATAATTTTGTATTAAACTAAAAATACTAAAGTTTTTAAATTATAAACCTCAACTTTTTAAACATAACAATAAACTAAACTTTTTAAAACTATAAAGATCAAAGTTAACACTAAGAAATATATTAAAAAAATAACAATAATTTTGTATTAAACTAAAAATACTAAAATTTTTAAACTATAAACATAACAATAAACTAAAATTTTTTAAAACTATTTTTTCAAAGTTAATACTAAAAAAACCAAACATCATAAGAAATATATTAAAAAAATCACAATAATTTTGTATTAAACTAAAAATACTAAAGCTTTTAAACTATAAACATCAACTTTTTAAACATAACAATAAACTAAAATTTTTTAAAACTATAAACATCAAAGTTAATACTAAAGAAATCAAATATCATAAGAAATATATTAAAAAAATAAAAATAATTTTGTATTAAACTATAAATACTAAAGCATTTAAACTATAAACATCAATTTTTTAAACATTACAATAAAATAAACTTTTTAAACTATAAACATCAAAGTTAAATAAAAACAAACAATAAAGTAGTAATTTTTTTATTAAAAAGAAACAAAATACTAAACTTGTTAACTAAAACACAATACTAAAATATAGAATATCATTAAGAAAACGACAAATAAATAAAATTACTTCTTGATCTGCAATTAAAAAATAATATTAAAAAATTAACATTATCATGGTAGACATCAATATAAGGAATAAACATGATATATTTAGCATAAACAAATATTAAAACAAAAAACTACTAATAAATAAAAGTTAAAGTTCAACTCAGAAATTCGACTATATTTTTTTCCCCTTCAAAGTGACAATGTTCACTCTTTTTTCTTGTTATTTGTTATCCGACAACAACTAAAAAAAATAAAATAATATTAGAATCTATAATAATAATAATAATAATATAAGAACAAAAATAAAATTTATAATTATTCTTAAATAATAAAAATCTAGTAGAGTAACAAACCAATATAGTTTGTGATCAAGGGAGAAGTATGGGAACAATTTGTATCAAACGAAGTAGAAGAAGAGAAATGAAAATGGAAAGCAGTGAGGTAAAAAATGGGAGGAGAGGGATTTAGTTTCTGATCAAGGAGGAAGCAGGCAGTGCGATTTTGAAAATGTGAGGATGGCAAAGACAAAGAGATTTCGAAAATGTGAGCTGAGAATGGGAGGGGCAGGGGAGCTGTTTAAAAACTCATAGATCGAGTGTTGAACACTCGACCCACGAGAAAATTTAATAAATTGGTTGGGAGGCACGGGTTAAAAATTAAAGCTGTCCAGATTCTTGGTCAACAGCGCAAGTGTCAGTAGCGACAGTGGTTGGCAGTGGGAGCGGCGGATGGGACGGGACATTGAACGTTCGTCGAGGGTTGAAATTTCGACCTATGAAGGTCGAATGTTCAACACTCGATAAGTCTCCAAGCACAGGTGGACCATCGTCGAGTTCTCAACCTTCGACATCTACCATCGTTGAGTTCTCAACCTTTGACATCTAACATTGTCGAGTTCCCATTCTTCAGCAAATATCATTGTCGAGTTCTCAACCCTCGACAAACACCTCGAAAATAAAAAACTACCACAAATCTTTAATTAGTTTTAAACAACCATATTTCCCTAAAAAGTTTCAAATCTACGATATTGAAATAAAAGGTCCTTTTAAAGTTTGTTCAATTTTAGTCCCTGTAATTTCAGTTGTCCAATTTTAGTCCTTATATTTTCAATAAATCTTAGAGAAATTTGATAAAAAAAAAAAAAAAAAGATCCTATCCCACTTTATTATTATTTTTTTTTTAAAAAAAGGAAACTTTTAAAAAATACTTATTTTTTCGGACATCACGATGATGAAAATGATATAAATAAAGAAAAACTTGGTACGGTAATTACTTTTTTATCATTCCAACCAATTAATTGCAATTTCATTCCATTATATCTACCTCAATTACAATTACTAATAAAAAAAAAGAATTACTAATAAATTACCTACCTCAACGACTAATTAATTACAATTTTATTCCATTATCCATAACAATAAGACAAAAAAGAAAAAAATGGAGATTAGTGAAAGAAAGAAATTAGTTAAAAAGAATAAAAAAGATATTTTCAAAAATAAATTTAAGAAGCCGGTCAGGCTTCATAGAGTATACACCGGGTCCTTACCGGGTCGGTGAAGCAATGGGGACCGAGTATCCTACCAGTTTATATAAAGGAAAAAATTGAAGTGAAGAAACCCGGTCGGACTTCATAACCCATACACCAGGCCGTACTGGGTCGATGGGGATTGGGTATCTCGTGTGGTTTTCCTCCCTCCCTCACTCTCTCTCTCTCTCTTTTTTGTATAGCACCAGGTCGGGTAGAAATGACTATGTTCAGACTCAGACCGGGTATCTGCCAAGTTTCTCTCTCTCTCTCTCTTTTATATATATATATATATATATATATATATATATATCTTACCCACTACTAATACCTTATTCTTTTTAATTGTAGGAAAATTCCACGCGTTTGAGATTTTTTTTTTATTGTACTTGATTTTGCATGATTCATTTTTTTTTCACTAATTCAATCTCAAATGAATGGTAATTAATTTCATAAGATTAAAACTTAATTTATTTTTCTTTTTTGTTTAAACTATTATTTTCCATGATTTATCGTTGCTTTTGTATTATTATACTTGTTGCATGATTTTGCATGGTTTAGACTAGTTTTGCATGATTTAGAGTGATGCTCAAGGTTTTCCTTATTTGCATGATTTTGAATGATTTTTTATTTTCACTAATTCAATATGAAGTGAATGGTAATTAATTTTATAAGATTAAAATTTAATTTGTTTTTATTTTTTGTTTAAATTATTGATTTTTCATTATCTTTCATTGTTTTGGTATTATTGTACTTGTTTTGCATGATTTTGCATGGTTTAGATTGGTTTTGCACGATTTAGAGTGATTTTGCAAGGTTTTCCTTATTTGCATGATTTTGCATGATTCTTTTGATTTTCACTAATTCAATCTCGAGTGAATGGTAATTAATGCTATAAGATTAAAACTTAATTTGTTTTTCTTTTTTGTTTAAATTATTGATTTTCCATGAGTTTTCATTAATTTAGAATTATTGTACTTGTTTTCTATGATTTTGCATGGTTTAGATTGAGTTTGCATGAATTAGAGTGATTTTCAAGGTTTTCCTTATTTGTATTGTACTTGTTTTGTATGATTTAATAAAATAAACATGTTTCACAACAAATAAAGCAACGAAGGGTAATAGTAACTGTAACTAGTTATAACGACTAATCTGGAAAGCGTGAGGGAGGCCGTAAAGATTATGCGTCTGCTGTTTACCATTCGTACTCTCCTTCCATTTGTCTACTTTGTCTTGCAACTCCTTTTTTTCACGTTTAATTGACATCTCAAATACATATTTTCCCCAATCTACATTACAAAACTTCTCCCAATTATCAATATAACCTAGGAAGTCATAGTTTATACTTGATTTTCTTTCCCTTCCCATCAGTCCATACTAGATGAAATAGAAAATGGACATCTTTACAACATCTTCATCGTTCTTAAACACAAGTGATGGATACTTGGTGTCCAATTCATACCCTTTCAAACCTTCAACATCGATAAGGTATTTGCCCCTAAGTCTGACATGGGTAGTATCCTTATCTACCCTCCTGGTCTGATGTTTCAATCCCTATCTACCCTCATGGGTAGTATCCCTATCTACCCTCCTGGTAAGTGTATCTCTCCTAGTCTCCCTAACCTCCCTTAGCAAGATGTAACGAATAAGAGGCCCATTGAACATTATGTTGGCGTCTAATAAATACCTAAAACAGGTCTGCCTAAACATTACTAATTGGGTGGGGGTTGATTTCTTTTTATGCTCATTTGAGCTTTCCCTAAGTGTGCACAACAAGTAAGAGCAGTAGGAAAATGGTCATCAGGGGTGGATTTTTTTAACAAAATCCATTATACCTATATTATTTGATGCAAATACTATATATTAATTAAAGAAAGATGAATAATTATTAAGCAACACAAATTTAAAAGAAAAAGGGAAAAAAAAACATAAAATTTTTAAAAAAAAACAAGGTTGTTTCTATTCCCGACCAAAAACGTGACCGGGTTAGAAACTAGAAGCAAAAACAATGGGAAACCTGATGTTCCCCAGCCTTAGGTCAGATGCAGCCCAGTCTGTACCCGGCAAGGGTGACGCGGGGCCAAAATCCAGTAGCATCGGTTGACATGATATACCCGGTCTCTACCCGGCCAAGGAGCGATAGGGTCACCCTTACTTCACCCGGCTCCAGGCCACAATCTGTGNCTCCAGGCCACAATCTGTGGCACCCAATCCTTTCCCGACCAAGAGAGGACCGAGCCAAAATCCTAATATTGAACCTGGTCTATACCCAGCCTAGGGTAGATCGGGCCATCCTACCTCGCCCAGCTCCAGGCCATAATCGCTGATGTCTGGTCCCCACCCAGCCAAAAAGAGATCAGGCTAAAATCCTAGTGTTGTATCCAGTACAGGTCCGACTAGGGCGCGATCGGGACACCTCTACCTTGCCTGACTCTAGGCAACCCACTCTTGAGCCTTGGTACGCTCTCGACCCAAGAGTGGCTGTGTAACCCTCATCTTCTCTGTCACTAGGCCCCAACATAACCCTAGTGCTCGTTCAGACCTGGTTAGGGCTTGCACCGAGCAAGTTCCAAGTTCATACCTGACCAAGGGTAGACTGAACCACCCCTACCTCTCCCGGCTCCAGGCCATAATCATTGACACCCGGTTCTCTACCCAGCCAAGGGGAGACCAGGCCAAAATTCTAGTGTTCTACTCGGTGGAATCCCAACCAGGGCGAGACTGGGGCACCCCTAGCTTGGCTAGCTCCAAGCAACCCACTTTTGAGCCTCGGTACACTCCCAATCGAGGTGAGACTGGGTAACCTTCACCTCCTCTATCACTAGGCCCCAACCTAACCCTAACGCCTGATCCAAGTCCCGATTAGGGCTTGCACCAGACAAGTTCCCCCAGTCCATACCCGACTGAGGATAGACTAGGGAGCATAATCATCTCTTCATTTGCCCACCCCGGTCAAGCCCCGATTAGGCTCACGTGAATCCCGATTGGGTATTCATCGTTTTCTAGAAATTAAATGTTGGATTTTATGGGCAATATTTTTTCAGAGAACACCGAAAATGATATATAGATGCAAAAGATTCTAAAATTGAAGAAATGTCACTCAAAACCCTATAAATCTCAGAACATCTAAAAAAAGAAAAAGCAAAAAAAGGGATTTGAGCTGAACCTTTTTTCGATCCAGTTGATGCTATTGATCCAGTCGAAATGTGGAAGACAAAAATGTATGAATTTTTTTTTCAAAATCAGTGAAAGAAGAAGATGAGAACTAAATCGAAGAGGGAAAAGAGGAAACCGAAAGAGGAGGGGAGAGTGAAGAAGGAGGAAACCGGGAGAAAGAGGGTTTTTTTTTTGTGAATTTTGAAATCTAAAAGGTATATGTAATTTCCATCTTTTGAAAATTTGAAGGGGTCCAAAAAAACAAAGTTTTTAAAAATGGTCTAATTTTACAAATTCAAATCTTAAAAGGGCTAAAATGTTGATTAACCCTAACTTTTACCAAAATTGACTAAATAATAATAATTTTCATTCAATGAAATACAATATGTCAATATGTTTTCAAAATTTATAGTTAAAATGCTATAAATAACAATTTAAAAAAAAATCAACAAACTAGGAGTAGACAATGAATTTAAGATTTAGTGAAAGTACATGAACTAAAATTGAACCAACTTCATAATATAGGAATCAATATGATATTTTAACCAAAACAAAAAGTGTCTAAGAGAGGGATTAGGCTGTAAAGACATTGAGTCAAAGGGAACCTAGCTTGCAGTAATTGGCAAACACTTGCACTTTCTCCTTTGAGATATAAGTTGGATCTCTTATCCTACAATTGTCCGGCTAAAACAATGTCGTCATCCTAAGCATAACTTATCTTTGTGTGAGAGTTTGTCAAGTGGGCCCCACTTTATCATTATATAAAATCATGGGCATGAGTGGCATCAATGTAGGGTCAATAATATTTATGAACATAAATTTATAGTGTGAACTCAGGAAGTATAGTACTATAAGAATACTAAAAAAATTCTTGACTTGAGTGAATCCGACCTTACCTAAACCCAATCCCCCCCATTTTTCGTACTTCATCTTCTCTCTCCTTTTTCTACTGTCATTTCTTTTGAAATTAGTGATTAATATATATATATACACACACACATATGACCATTATCTAATATAGCATTGAGTTGTTTTCAAATATAGAAAAATGAGCTAGTTTATTTATAAATATAGCAAAATGTCACTGTTTATTAAGATAGACACTAATAGATATCTATCATGTCTATCAGTGTCTATCATTTGACATTTTGTTATATTTGAAACAACAATTTTACTATTTAAAATCATTACCCTACTTTAAATATTGAAATTGCTTTTGGTGCCATTTTTATTTTAAAATTTTGATTCAGATTTGAACGCAATATAATTTTAATTTTAATAAATATGATGAAAGCACATTAATCATGTATACACTATTATTTCAAGTGTAGGTTTGGAATTTTAAAGTTATATGAAGAAAAATGAGCCTAAAACTAAATTTCAATTAACATGTCTTTAATCATAAAATCAATTTTATTTTTAAGCAGAATTTTCATAAATTAAAATTGATTTTGAAATATTAAAAACATATTTTGGAGTTATTTAAAATACAATAAAATTAGTTTCATCGGTTTCAAAATCACTCTTAAACATACTATTAATATATATCATGGTTAGTATTATGGATTAAAATTCATAATTAATATAATTTTCTCATGGAATGAATATTTTTAGTAGAAATTAAAATATAGTGTAATATGTTGATTTTAATTTTAATAAAATAAAATAATAATATTATATAAAATATTTCAATTATGTTTCTGAATTTTTTAAAAGTTTCCTTTGTACTTCTAAACTTTAAATATGTTTCAAAACAACTTTTTGCCAACTTAGTGATAAGTTACAAAAATAAAAGTACACGTGAATACTTGTGAAAAATTTAAGTGAACTTGTGCCATGAACTTTATAATATGTTTCAATATTTTTCTGATTTGTTTCAAAATTTTTATTTTGATCTTTTCAAATAGGAAGGAGTTTCATATATTTTTTTTAACGTGAACAAAGAAAAAAGAAAAAAGTTATGGGTCATTTTTTGACCAAGGATCATGAGCTCAGAAGGTCAAACCGTCAAGAATAAGACCAAAATAACAATTATCACGACATCACGTGAAGGCTAGAAGAGTGTAAGAGACGGGCAGAGGGAGGAAGAGACCAGGAGAAGAGAGAAAATTGAGCCGAGCGCCCCAAGGTGCCTGCCTCGGTCGAATCCCCTATTGTCGGCTTGAACCAACATTCCCTAATCCTTTCGGTGTAAGAATCCTAGGCCTACCCCTCTATAAATAGGAGAGCATAAATATCATCCAAGGTAAGTTCTTTTATTTCCACTTCTAGTTTGTTCTGACTTTTTGTTAAATACTAACTTAAACATCGAAGGTGTTGTAGCAGGCACCACACCGATGTTTTCTTGTTTATTTTACAAATCGTTTTCTTCTCAAAATAATTATAAATTTATCATTGAAGTTACGTGTAGATATTGTCTTCGTATTCATATTTTTCCATCAACAGAAAGAATAATGAGAGGAAATAAGAGGAAGTGAAAAAAGAAATCGAAGGTGACGATAATCACGATCGAGGCTATGGATGGAGGAGGGACGGAGGGGAGAGGAAAAAGGATTTAATCAAAATAAAGTGTCACGCCATCTATCTATTATTAATTAATATATGGAAAGGATGAAAAATGTAAAATGTTGTCAAGTTTGACAAATGGTACCAACTAATCTTTTATATATATATATATATATGAGAAATTAAGTTTTATTTATTTTGATTCTTGCTCATCCATCGTTTCTTTGTCTAGGTTTTATTAAAAATTACATTAAATATAGAGAAATGTCTTAAGAGATCAAAACATTTTTATCGATAGAAAAAATGTCAAACTATTTACAGAAATAGCAAAAAAAAATATTGATAGCTATCAGTGTCTCTCAAAGATAGAAACAGATAGACGTCTATCATTGATAAGAATTCTATTAATGTATATCACTGATAGAAACTAATAGAAATCTAAAATGATTAAATTTTGTTATTTTGTATAAGTAGTTTCCTTTATTTTTCTATTTTTGAAAATTCTCCATTAAGTTTAATTTTCCCACTTTTCACATATTGTGGGGAAAAAAAGAAATATAATTGTATAATAAAAGAAAAATTAAAATGAAGGAAATAATAGACTTAAAAATAACTCTATATCACAGTAAATAAACTTATGTATCTATTTATTTGAGATATAAAGTTGTTTATCGAATCAAATATTGGTATTTATTTTGGAGGGGATGAAATAAAAAAAGAAAAAAAAATACTATTAAAATATTGAAAACACATTAAATTTCGTAACCTACACGGAAAATTTCCTATACTCCCTGGTATGAATAATGTTTTATACTCTCTCCATTTATTACGTACCACATTAAAAATAAAGTGGAGTCAACTGATATTAATGTAAAATCTACTTATAATTATGAAGATAACTTTATAATGTGAACAAATAACTATAATACTCATACTAGAAATTTTATAGCCTATAAAAACTTACATCTCGGTATAATTTTTGTAAACCTACCTCTTAAACTTACACCTCAAACACAATATTCTTAAATCTAAACTATCTAAACCCTCAAATTATATCCTTATAGGTCGTTTGAATGAAAGTTTTATAGATGTCTGGGAATAAAGGATGTCTAAGAATAGGATATCTGAGACTAAGATGTTTGAGAATTAAAGATGACTTTTTTTTATTATGTATTTGAGAATAGGATGTTTAAGAATGTGTTATACTTTTTATGCCATTATAAAGAATGAAATTAATAAAAATTAATTTCAATAAATAATTTTAGTTTGGTAATTTATTTTTATTACATTAAGTTATTAAATCAATTTTAAGCTATTAAAATTTAACTAAATTTACCCACTCACCCTTCAGTTTAATATTTTTGTTATCAATTAAATTTTTTATATTGCACATTTATATTATCAATTTTTATTAAAATAATATTGATAATTAATTTAAATATCTATTTTCTTTTTTTCTGTAGTTTTGTTAATTGAAGAGTTAATTAATTAATTATTTAATGTCAATCATAAGTATTATATATATACAAAAGAAGTTGATATAAACTAATTGATTTTAAATCGTCAAACAATATTTTAAATTTTTTAAAAAAATAACTATGATTAGATTAAAACTAGAAGTACAAGTGTACAAGATTGTTTAATTTAAAAAAGTTAACTTATTTTATTATTAATTAATTATTTTTTTAAAGATTAATTAATAATTTTAATAAATAATTTATGATGTTAATATATATTACCAATAAAAAGGGATTTAAGTAAATATAACTATGGTTATTCATATTTTTTAAAAAAAAGATTATGATTTTTCATATTAATTTATATTAATAGAATAAATTACCATATTAGCATTATTATTAATAAAATTAATTATATATATCAATTATAAATTTAATCTAAACATGTTTATAAAAACTAAATAAATTAATTAATATCAACAAAGAAGAAAAACAAATAAAATAAAAAGATAAAAAGTAAGAGAGACGAAAAAACAATTGGAAATAGAGAAACTTCATCGATTTGGGTGGTTATGAAAAACCTCCCTAGATTGGAATATGAAAAATGTCTTTAAATAATATATTCTCATTCTCAAGGTTAAAAACTTGTACCGAACATGGTGATAGAACATCATTTTACATTCTCACCTCTTATTCTTATGAACCAAACGGGCCATTAGAATTACAAAAACCTAAGCTTGTGAAGTCAAACTTTCGCCCTAAGTTTCTTCCCTATGATATTGACCATCCAATTAATTCAAAGAATTTAAAGTGTCTTAGGTCTTTAATTTTGGATTGAAAAAAATGCTTTTTTTTTTAAATTTCATTTTTGTGCCTCTATTTTAGATTGTTTTTTCCAATTGAGTCTCTACACTGTGAAATGTCCAATTTTAGTTCCTATACTTTTAATAAATCTTAAATTTAGTCTCTCAAAATTAATTTTTTATCAAAATTAGCTAAAGAATATTTTTCATGCAAAAAAAATATAGGATTCGAATATAGTTTTGAAATTTAGAGTGAATATGCTAATAGATAACAAAAGGTTTTGGAAAAATCAACATAAACAAGTAGTAGGGACTAAATTTAAGATTTCTTGAAAGTACATAGACTAAAATTGAACAAACTTTAAATTCATAGACTAAAATGATATTTAAAATTTTTTTAAAATATTTTCAAACCTGTAATATTTGGTAAAAATCATCTTAAAAAAATGATATTAAAGTCATTTAAAGTTGATTAAATATAAAGTTATAGGCTGAAAGTTGAATCACTCTCAAGTAACTATATAAGGTAATTAAACATTTGTAGAATCACAACCAAACAAACTTGGAACTAAAACCAATCTAAACAAAAAAAGAAAGACTCCAACCAATCTCTAGCATTTTAATTAAAAACGTTTTTTAGAAAGTGTTTAAAAATTGGGGATTTTCAAAAATAGAAAATAAAGGAAACTACGGATAGTAGACAATAAGTGTTTATCGATTTTTTTTTTTTTTTTGCTATTTCTCTTTTATATGTGAAAATTTCCCTTTTAAAAAAGTAATTTACTTTTGCTAAAATGTGTTTTAAATTCATTTTTTAATTGCCAGTAAGAGTATAACTCAATTATAATTATTATAGGTCTAAATATTCATATTTTACATTTGTTATACTAAAAAATCACTTTTTAAGCAATTCAATTAAGCCATTTTATTTTTGGTTAATCACTTAGCCTAGACACTCGACCCTACAATGTGGTAAAGTTGTAAAGATGTGTTTAAAAGTTGTTCAATACTTAATGTCCTTGAGATGATAATGACCATAATTTAAATTCAAAAATTATAAGTAAAGCATCTTTATGGACCCTTTTGACCCTTCACAAAGATATGATCCACCTTTTGGAATTCTTTATTTTTCTTTTTATTGAGCTATTGAATAATAATAATATCTTGATCGGATTTCGTCTAAACTGTTTTTACTGTTTCTAAGACACTTGAGAAGTTGTTCATAGTTTGATGTTGCTTTCCATCTTTATTTCCCTGAAAGTGACAATTGGAAGGAATCCTATGGCTGAGAAGATGGAATTACATTTCAAATCATGTTGGATCAGCAGCATAAAAAAGATACTAATTTCTATCACACGTAATCAATCACTCTAAAAGTCGAACCACATAAATTATGAATCATATCACCAAGAATAAAACATTGGTTGAAAGTTGTAGGATTGATCAAACAACTGGCAAAGATTGATAACAAAGTTACAAAATGTAAAAGCTCTACATAAACAAACAACAGACAACTATAATATCAAATGCTGAAAAATATTACCAACTATCTGAGGAAGCCAACCAAACAAAACATAGATGAGGAGACCCTTAATCTGTCGACAAGTTCCCATATTGCCAGGGGTTAAATTCTATCGATTTAACATCAATCTCGTCGTTGTTGCTTGAACCAGAACTATCAATGTCAGCCCGATGTTTGGTGTATTTACCATTATATTGGAAGATTTCCAAGTCACCCCACGGTGTGGATGTAACCTCTTCAGTTAAATCAAACCATCTGGGCACAAAACTCTGTCCTTTGGCCTCTCGAGTTCTCTTTTCAGCTCTTTGCCTCTCTTCCAAACTGACCATAGAAAAATAGGTATGAAATCCTCATTAAGAATTTGAATTGATTGCAGCTTTAAGAAAGGATTGGAAAGATTAGAGGAACAAACCTGCTCTTTTCCGACCCTGCTTTGGATAGATCACCCTTCTCTAAAGCATATCTATCAGGACGCAACCGGGAGTCCGATGCCAACAACTTCTTAGGGGCAGTATCGAAACTATTTATCTTATGTGCAAAATGTGTGTATTGAAATTTGTCGTTTTCGGGTGTTTTAGCCACATGCCAAACCTAAAGAACAAAGACAATAAAACAACACAATGCAAAAGGTATGATCAAATTTCGAATCAAAGACCAAGACACCAACAGAAACAAACACATTGATCAACATTCAACGCTGCTAGTTTCTGCAAATTTTAAAATTAGCTAAGATTGGGACAACAATTATTACCTCTTTCAGTTCTGTGTTTGGAAGAGGCTCCCCTTCCATATCACAAGGTTGGTAACTCATAAATTCATTCCATTTCCCTGTCATCAAAATTTTTGGTTCCTCCGCCGAATTATAAACATAACCATCCACTTCATAACGCCCAGCACTGCAACCAAAAATAATAGTTAATTACCAGATGGAAAGTGACATAAATTCCTTTGATGATAAGGAAAGCTGAATGTTTCTGAGTAAAAAAGAAAAACATTCCAAGTGCTCAGAAGTTCCCATTAACCTCAGTCCAGTTCCAGAAAATTGCTAGGGTTTTAACTAAGAAAATGCAAAGGCCGGGCGGAGTATGCACTTCAAATCAGGAATCCCTCTCAGATCATTGTATAAATCATGCATACAAAAGTAAATAAATTGTGGAAAATTGAGCAAAAGGGGGAGAGAAAAAAAAGATACGATTTCAAAAGGGCCATGGTTTTCTAACCAATCCCCGGTAAATAAAAGAAGAATATTGGACTTTTTCTCACATGAAAGTACAATCTTCCTCTTCCATTTGGAAATATATTTTAAATTATTCATTTTTATGAAATACTCCAAGATTATGCATAACACAGAAAAATGAACAAGGAAACCCATAAAGATATGCACAACAATACAGTAACAGCAGTCATCTCTCAGAATCAGACACATTAATATAAGATCACTATTACTACAGAATTTATAACGTCAAGAGTGATAGGAAAAAGATCCTTACCCAAACCATCCGCATGGTTGAAAATATAGTACAACTTTATCACCCGTTGCTAAATTGGTCATTATCATCTCTCCAGGTGAGTCAACCCATGTCCTTCCAAATATCAAGTTGTTAACTTTAGTGGGCGGTGGCACTAAATCTAATACTGCACCATCTCTTTTTAGAGTGACCCGTGTTCTGCAAAGGCAAAACCATATCATCACCAAATCCAGCATTATCAAACATCAGGGTCATGGTAAAATAAACAAAGCTATAACTGATAGCAATTGGATTTCAAGAGTCAACATATGGGATAAATTGAAAAGACAAGCCTAAAATCCCAAGTACATCTTCAGTTGACGGCGGTAGCAATTGGATTCCAAGAGTCTACATATGGGATAAACTGAAAAGACGCGTCTAAAATTCCAAGTAAATATTGAGTTGACTGTGATTCCCATGAAAGTGGGTAATATCTAACTTTTGGATGTGTGTATCTCAACAAATTTTATGGATAACCATTTAATTCTATAACAATTTTCGTCAAGAAAAAAATAAAATATTTAAACATTTGAAGCAGGTGAATCAAAGTTCGAACACATGATCTCAAGGGCATCGAAGTTTATAAGTTAATAACTTGCCTTTGACATTTAGGAGTGAGATCAATTAAGCAATGAGCTGAAGGGTATAGAAAGGGAGGGTAGAAAGCAGAACTTTACCTTCCCACAGGATAGACATCCAACGAGTTCCCTAAAAACTTAGTTTTCAACTTTGAAGTCACATCATAACTAAAGTGCTCATTTTCTGCGTGCCCAGCGCTCATAGGGGGATGATGACTCACCTGAAAACATTGTTTGGCATAAAGTTATACATAAAAAAAAAAAAGGAATAAAATTAAAACATGAAAAAAGAAAAAGAAACAAACAAAACCTCAATTAACAAGAATGATTATTATAATGTAAACAGTTGCATGCAACTTTGTATCATGATGGACTTGGAAGAAAGATATTGGGGGGCAAAAGTAGACATATTTACAAGCAATAAAATCTTTGAAATTCACCTGCTCTGAAAGAAATGTGATGCCATTATGATTAGTCAGTTCATAAGTCTCTCCAAGGATAGGATTAAAAGGCTTCCAGGTCCTTTGATAAGCATAATACACTGATATTGCCCATGATGCTGTAACAAGTGAAAAGATACTTCATCGTCAAAAAGAAAAAGTGCCTCTATGATTTAATGATCATAGACCTACATAGGCCAGCCTTTAAGCCATACTAAGATTTTGATACCTACATGCATACACCAACCGCATATAAGGATCCTCACATTCATCCGCCAGATTCAACAAGTGAGAGTATTCCATTAACTGTAATAAATATTGAAATATTAACACCATGATATAAATGAAAAAGTTTGAAGAAGAAAATAAAAATAATACCAAACAAAAAACAAACCTCGGCCATTTTCTGAATCATTGTCATTGGTTCAAAAATGATTACAGGAAGAGTGACCATTGATGTGACATCTGATCCAATATACTTGTGCATCATCTTCCAGTAACTTTCACGATCCTTTATTAACCCAAAAATAAATAAATGAAAACTTTTTAATAATTTTATAGACATATACAAGAAAGAGCCTTCCACACACATGGTAGAGTAAATATGCAACATTCCTGTTTTACCATGGGTTTCACATTAAAAAGATTTTGTGTATTGGGTTTGCAAGAATCCAAGCTTAAATTCACAGAGAAATATCAGCCCTTGACCCAAACATATTATACCCCTATTTTGTCCTCTTGCCTACTACCCTTCTGCCATAAGAATCTTAAGCTATAACACTATGGTAAAGATGCTTCGTTGATTTCCCCACTAAGCACTAATATATTTGTAAGATGACAAAAAGGAAAATTAGATATAAAGCAAGCAAAGATAAGAGGTCAGAGCATAAATGATAAAAACCTCTTGTTTCCATCTTCCTTTCTGAGCTTCCTCTTCTGCATCTTCTTTGCCTCCTTCAGGATTTATAACTTCTACCCCTTCATAACCAAGAAACCTAAGAATAAAGAGAAGCACGGTAATCATGAGTTATACTCCCTAACATTGTTTCAAAGTTTGTATTAATGGAATACATGAACCAGAAACATATAACTGGAGAAAAGTATAGTCCAGCAAAGTAAAACCATCAAAGCACACCAATAAGCCCACAGAAAACAACATTAACAATATGACTAGGTTTGAGAGGGATGCCATTTATTTGCAGTGCCATAAATAATAATGGTTGCACAAATTCAAGATCAGCTGACAAAATGAGAGAAAGGAAGCTTGGACGAGCACTCAAATGAAAATCATCCAGGCAAACCACCAACCTTCTAATCTTATCAGCACAGTAAACTCTAGTGATTTGAATCCACATTTGCGAGGTTATCAAATGCAACAATGATTGATAATAAATACTAGCAGAGCTTCAAAGCCACAATCTAAATAACAAACCATATAAACGAAGCAATTCAGGCTTGAAATGATCATATTGGAAAATGAGATATGTCACCACCTGATTTCAATGGCTTTGAAAAACATTCCTCCTAGCTATGAGACCAAGTACACTGCCATGTATTGAAGTGACGTACGTATCTATATCCTACTTTCTTATCAAGAAACTAAAACTCACAGTATGAAAATATTCAGCAGTAAAAAACTTTATTGATCTTTCAAAATCTGAAATAAGGATCCGTACCCAGATCAAACTCCTCTAAAAGTAGAATAGAAGGTAAGAACTTCAATTCACAAGAACTAGTTCAAAACAACGAATCACAAAACCGATGAGACGATTGTACAAAGAGGAAAACAGAACACTTTTTTATACACATTCAAGGTTGTTTACAAAGCAAACACCCCACAGCAACGATAACAGAGATACATTCAAGACAAATCCGCACAACAGAGCAGACATTGGAGCTAATAATCCAGACAAAAAGAGCAATAGAACAAGAACAACAACGATTACAGCTTCAAAACCCCCCAAAAAATAGATACCAATCAAGAAACAAGGAAGTGAAGAAGAAAAACAGATTATGTCATAAGTACGAAATTCGAAGTACCCATTAACAGATCGGTGCATGGCGTTGCTAAGCTTGGAAATCCCAGAAGTCATGGCAGCAAAGAAACCCCCCTTACTGTCATTCTTTTCAGGTGTACCCATTGTTTTTGCCCACTTCAAATATAAAACACACACTAGTTGAGGAAATCAGAAAAGCCTGCAAAACAATGAAATCCCAAAAGGGTAGAAGAAGCGGGCAACAAGAAGAGAAATTGAAAAAAGGGAATTGGGGTTTGATGATTGTGCAGAAGAAAAGGGGTTCAGAGAGGGAAATTGAGATCGGAGAAGGGTGGAAGAGATAGATCTCCGATTGGAAGAAAGAGGGAAAATTGGAAATGAAATGGCGGTATAAGGGAGGTCTGCAAAAGCTAATTAAGAGAATTGACGTATAGAAATGGAGTCAATTTGAGGGAAAATTACCGGAAAATGGCTGCTGGTTCTCTCTGTCTTGTCTTCTCTTTCAACTGCTTGCTTGCTTGGGCTGGCCCTCCAATGCCGTCTACGCGGCTCTCAGAAGTATTCCTTTTATTACACTTTTGCCCCCACCCTCTAAATTCTTACTTTCATGCTTACCACTTTTTTCCGAGTCCTTCTAGATTTTATGCTTACCGACTAAGTTCTTTGAACATATTACCACTTTTATCATAATAAATTAACGATAATTTGAAAAGCCATAAATCATAACAAAATGTGAAATCTACTTTCAAATTTGTGATCAAACAATGTAACTCAATTCATGTGTAAAAGATGATTAATCTACTTACGTTTCAAAATTGTGTTGAACTCTCTAGTCGATATCATTGTTATTATCGTTATTGCTATAATTATCGTTATTGTTATTGTTCCAAATAATTATAAATATGTCACATCTCCTATCATCATTACCGTTTGACCTAAGGATAACGGCAATGGTAATGGTAAATGTCATAGATTCATAATTCTAAATAAACATGATCGAAAGCAATCCAATTATTTTTGCGATTGTGACTCGTTATGATTGATCTATCAAGGAAATCTCATTACGATGTACCAATTTTCATTATGGATTAGTAAGCGTGGCCAGGCTATGTTCAATTGATCAAAATATATAGTTAAAAGTTCAATTTTCTTACTCCATGTTATGGATGGTTTTAGATTTAATGGTATAATCAATATAAATAGAGATATAGTAACAAGGCCATGAAAATAATGATGTTTAAGCATAAATAGCACCCTAAAGGATAGGGTTAGCTCATGCCAAGGTGCAAATTGACGTGGTCGAGCCTAGCAAAATAGTTAATGGGACATGTCCCATGTATGCCTCGACCCAAAACATCGCTCTAGTACCAAATTAGACATAAGGCAAGGTACTTGGCCTCGGTCAAAGCAAAGGCCGACCTTAGCCAAACGAGAAACAAGGCACAAGCCCTTCGTCCGGTGAGTTGAAGAATCTAAAATAACTTTGAAATTCTATTGGGACAACTTAGATCAACCACTCTTATAAATATATCATGATAGCATCAAAGAGAAGTAAGTTCATTCTCCACTAAAAAACTATTAGATTATTGTCCTGATCAATTCTTTGACTTAAGTATCAAAACATATGTGACAAATACCACGTCAAATGCATGTATTTTCATGTTTTACAGGTAACATCCTTCATCTCTATCAAACAAACTTTTTTATGTTGTCCAAAGGTCAAACCTTTTTCCCTATTCAGATTTGACATCAACATTTCTCATGCACTAAATTCAATAAAAACAATTGTCTTTTATATACATAAAATTATACTCCATGAAAATTCCAAGTTTCACCGTGTAAAGAAAAGTTAGGTTAAAATTTATTTTTGGTCTCTAAATTTTTGCATAAGTAATAACTTAGTACATGTACTTTAAACTTTATGGTAATTTTGTTCCTTGAACCTTAGCATGTAATTTAGTCCCTATCATAAAAAAATATCATCAAATTTAATTCTCAATTTTGAGTATACGACGACTTCGTATTTATAATTTATAAACAAACTTGACTCTTGAAGTGTAAGAAATTTCATTAAATCTTAATAATATTTTTACAACAGAGACTAAATCATTACAACTTATAACATATATGAACCAAATTTATACTTATTAAAGTTCAAGGACTAAATTGTTATAAATTTGAAAATATAAGACCAAATAAAAATCTATAGCTCAGTAATTAAATTGTTAATTCTATGAAAACTCATAAACCAAAAATGTTTTTTAATTAAAAAATTATTAATTTGGTAAATTAAATTAGAAAGATTCATATACTAATAAAGCTCATGAGATGGCCATTTTTTTTCTTTTTAGAAAAAGATGAGATAGTCAAACTTGAACTTGAAGGTAGTTGGTTCAACTGATGAAGATATATACTATCAACCAATTTGTAGAAATTCTTCCAACTCTCCATGTTCTTTTAACTTAAAAGAGAAGGAAAAAATCAAAACATAAATTTATTAAATAAAAACACATTAGTTTTTTAAAATCCATATAGTGGTAACCCTACATAAGATAATATAAAATTGAGTCATGCATTATTTTAATGACTATTATTGAAAAAATCTTTTTTCTTCTTTTTGTCTTAAAAGACGTTTGATAGAAATTTAAGGCTATATCTCGATTGACTTAAAAACAAAATGTGTTTCTAAAAAAAAACTTATTTTTATTTAAACACTTTTCATTTTTATTTATCCAACATAGATAGCTACAATTTATCTTTTGATGGACTTTTCAAGTTCATTAGAGAAGACAACAAAATAAATAAATAATTTAATCATTAAGTTTCAATATGTAACGATTTAGTCTATATCGTGATAAATCTCATCGAAAATAATTGTCAACTTTGATTATGTGATGATTTTTTTAGTACAATCGAAAGTAGGGGGATTTGAATCATGGACCTAGAGATTTCTAGCACACTCGGATATGAATTGAGTTATGCTCGATTTGGTGATTATGTAATGACTTAACATTTATAGTTTATAAACAAACTTGATTCTTAATTAACTAGTTTACTAAAATCTACATGTATAAGAAATTTCATTAAATCTAAACAATATCTTTTACGATAAGGACTAAATCATTACAAATTGTAAAGTATAATGACTAATTTGATGCTTATTAAAGTTCAGATACTAAATTATTACAAGTTTTGAAATATAGGAAATAAATTGTTACAAAATTGAAAATATAGATACTAAACTATTACTTGCTTAAACGTTAGGGACTAAAAAGTAACTTTTAATCAAATAAAAGATTTGAGAGTTTGCTTACATCTTAAAAATATAATAGAATCCTTACAACTCAAAAAAAAAAAAAAAAAACAAAAACATTTCACTATTTCCTCTCTATCTTAATCATTCATTTTTATGATAGTAGTGCTATATCACACTTTGACCAAAAAAGTGAAGCCTTAACAAGAATGTATACAATTATATTGTGGCTAGTTCATGTGCAGCAAACATTCTTTGAGGCAAAAAATGTGCATTATTGAGAAGAGTTGTGCTTTGGCATTTTGATTCAATCCCATTTGTAGCATCCAATGCCCACTTACATAACACTACTTTTTTGACAACTTTTTCCACCTCAAATGTGGTGTCATGGAGCCAATTACATAAAATATTGTTCTAAGAGACTTCCAACCAAAACCTATTTGTGAAATCTTGATGATTAAAGTTTGTTGGGTATCTATTTCAATGATTATTAAAATTAAGATTATGTGGAATGCCACAAAGGACTCTTTTGCTTATTAATACACCTTTTAACCGCAGTATTATCATGGGTTGTGAGCATTATGTTTGACAAAATTATTCACCATTTTCTTATATATGGTATCAGAGCTTAGGATCTCCTCCTTAGAATAATGTAGATTTGTATCTTCGACCTCAAAGAAATAGTATATGTCAATTATTGTTGGGATATGCTCACTTTTATCTATAAGACATTCATCTTGATATCTTGACACGCTTATATAATTAATAAACAAAATGGTTACTTGAAGAATAATAAAAATATATATATATAACATTCAATATTAAATTATTATTAATAGATAATTATTTTTTTAAAAGAATTAAAATTTGTTGGTAAATTACAAATACAACAATTAATCATTAATAGGAAATTAATAACCATTAAAAATAAATTTAAGAGGGTTTGAGAGAAATTAAGAGTTCGAAAAATAAAATGGGAATAGAAAAAGATAATCACTACAAGAAAAAAAATATATCTTGATGCTAAAACTAAGGGTTGGTGGTTAGATCGTCAGGTGAAACGACATTTCCCAATGCCGTAACGCAAGCATCAAGAGTTTTGCTTCCTACTGATGTCATAGAACACATGTCGGCATATTGGACAGATCTTCCGATGCTCTATTATTATGCGTCGAGAGATAATTGTAGGGATAAAAACCCTAGCGCAACAGAAAATATCAAGACCTTTTCTCAAAATTGATTTAGAAAATGAAATACCAGTACACTGGGAAATACAGAATATCATAAAGATTTAACAAAATTAAACCTACAGAGAAAATCCTAGGTTAAGCATGCTTAAAAATAAAGCCTACAAAGAAAGGGAAACAAAAACTGACTTTGGTTTGATGACTTAGACGAAATGGCTAATTCTCCTTTGGGATTTCTTAAACACCACCAATAGGCTACCTTCCTTGTAACGACCCGACCCCCTATGACTTAAGTTAGGTCGTTACTATATACATGCATGCATGGAACTTTAAGCGACACTCTTTTATGATGAAATAAATGTTAATAAATAAGATAAGTTCAAAGTCCCTTATTAAATGCGAATTTTTAAATAACAATTGGGTACCCATAAATCATAAATGTTAATAAATAAGTCTGAAAAAAAAATTCTTAATAATAGGTTTCAAACATCACAACTAAAAATTTAGCAAAACGTGAAAGGAAATCTAAGTCTCATAAGCGGAAGCATAAAACTAGTCTCAGTGACTCGATCACGAATTCTGCTTGTCCATCGTCGGTGCATCCCTAATTTACCTGAAACAACAACATGAGAAAGAATGAGTATAAAATACTCAGTAAGTAATCCCACTACTGGGGTCAGGTTAGACATCTATGTCTTCTAGATGCTTACCTCTGGTGGAACATATAAACCGTCCTAGTCCTCATGGGACACAACATACATGGGAAAAAAAACTGATTTCTATCCTATTGTAGCTAAATATGCCGACTACCTCTGGTGAATCCCGAAGGAAGCACAATCTCTAGTGGGCATTCTAACTAATCAGTAAAATCACTATCATAGTCTCGACATCATAATTATCACAATATGGTTCTATGACATACGTATATCCTCAACATCATGGTTCTAAAACATATATACATACCTCAATATCCACAGATCACATACAACCTCATGGAATCACATATCATCTCATGCTAGCATTCAAGTATCTATGTGCACAAATAAATCTTTCAGATCCTCAATCAAGAACATACATCGGTTATACTAAATTATCAGTTTATCATGCCATCGTTCTATCATACTAACTACATCTAGTGCCTGGCCCGTGGGCAGTTCCAGTATAGTAAGATTACTTACTTCAAAGTTAAATTCAGAGCTTAATCCAAGCTAATGATCTCCAACAAAATAAATCCTGAATTAAGTCCCCTAATACAGACATAATACTAAATTTCAGTCTTTGAAACTAGGACCCAAACATACAAATTTAATCCAATGATCACCAATTAACTTACCCAAACGAAACTTGATCAACAAACACTCGCAAGATTTCGACTCCAAAATCTCCTCTTAGCATATTTTAAAACTCAATGGACGATGACTTGGAACCTTCAAAATACTTAAAATTAAACCATTCTTTAGTACAATAATCAATAGGTGTCCAACAACCAACAACAAGGATCACAACACTTACCAAACTACTTGCCGAACGAACTCGAATCCGTTGGATAGCACGTTACGCACTCCAAAGTACTCCAATCTTGGATCTAAATTTTAAATATAATAGGTATCAACCAAAAGGAAAACCAAAATTTAATGGGCAAACAAGAACCTTCAAAACTCAACCGATCTTACCCAAAACTACCAGATCTAGCGAAAACCCAACGACGGCGGTGGTGGCGGACGACGAACAGAGGGCGTGGATGGAACGGAAGAAATGATCGACGCTGACTGGACGAACAGCGTACTGGAGCAGACGGACGCGCGATCGATCTGGCGCATGAACGGTCTGCTTCAGGGCTGGCAGAATCCGACGCGACGTCAATTAGGAACGGCTGGGTGGATCTGGCGCGAGCGAACGGATGGGACGACTCCACTCGACAGCGAGCTAGCGTGAGAGCTGGGCGAACAGATCGACGGTTGGATGATGCTGGCTTAGTCGACGGTACGAGAAGATGGCTTGACGACGTTGATGACAGCGTGCGGCTTGGTCTGAACGGCGGGAGTTGAGGCGGTTACTAAGGCACGTGAACGACGGGAAAAACGAAAATAGAGGGGGGGCGTGCGGCAGTGAAAAGGAGAAGGGAAATTTTGTTTTTATAATAATAATAATAAAACTAAAAAAGAAATAAAATAAACTTTATTTTATTCTTTTCCTTATTCCACTTTATTTTATTAAATTTCTTTCCTTTCCAAAATGAAATTAATTTCTGCCATTAATTTCAAAATTGAAGAATTTCACGTCAACAATTAAATTTTCGCAATTATACTTGAAGTCCAAAATTCCAAAAATGCTCTTCAATAATAAAAAAAAATTACTGAAATTACATTATTACTAAAAAAATGAGGGGTGTTACATTCTCCCCTCTTCAAAGAACTTTCGTCCTCAAAGTTCATTCCTGAAAAAGCTCCGGGTACTGGGTCTTTATCTCATCCTCTCGCTCCCAGGTAGCCTCCTTGAACTGGTGATTCTGCCATAGGACTTTCACAAACGCAATTTCCCAGCGGCGCAATGTCTTTACTTCTTTGGCGGGGATCTCTACAGGTTTCTCCTCGTAGCTCAAGTTGTCATTCAACTGTAAGGGTTCGAAGTCAACTACATGGGATGGGTCTGTCACATAATTCCTCAGCATCGAAACATGGAAGAAATTATGTGTAAGATTGTATCAACAGCAGCGGAAGCACAAGGATCATCTAAGCACTCAAGTTCACTAATTTTGGCATAATATAAAGCATGCTTTTGCAGAAAAAGTGAGTTTCAAGACATACCTCTTGTAGAACTTTTTCAAAGCTCATTCACCAGCTGCAATCTTCTCCATATCTTGTTGTAAACCACCTCAAGATCTTCCCCACTATTCTTTTGATGCTCTAGATTGAGTTGTGGGACTTAAAACAAGCTTGAATCAAGGGATAAAGGAGAAAAGCTCACTGTTGCAACCTTGTTGAAGAACCTCTTTCTTCAAACCAGTTTTTCTCTCAAAACTCTATAGATTACATGCCCGATTTTCACTCCAATCTCTTCATTATATTGTAGATCAACATACAAAGAGAAGAGTTGCATGAGTTGTAGCACACGCTTGGAGAAGACAAGGCCAAGATGTTGCTTCATGTGTGAGCTACTTGAAAGATGAATAATGGAAAAATTCATTTTCCCATTTTGTGTTTTTGTTTTCTAATTTTCCAATTTTATCTAAAAATCTATTTGATTTTAA
Source organism: Benincasa hispida (assembly GCF_009727055.1). Taxonomy (NCBI): domain Eukaryota; kingdom Viridiplantae; phylum Streptophyta; class Magnoliopsida; order Cucurbitales; family Cucurbitaceae; genus Benincasa; species Benincasa hispida. Next base: position 19,560,363 of record NC_052356.1, read on the forward strand.
AAAAGAAAAAAATAATTAATTTCATGAATTAATTATTAAATAAAACTTAATTAATTTAATATCAAATATTAAATTAATTTTAACACATATTCATCTTTATATATTTAAATATATTAAATTCTCCTATTCCGTTTAATTCTAAAATTAAACATAATTATATCTCATATAATTACTAATTCCCTTAATTCTAATTTGAACGTTTCAAATTAACTTATCACGCTATTCTAGAGCTATCCGTTACGAGCTAGTAGGGGACCTCGCGGGACCTACAGATCATAGGCTCCAACGATCGGAGATTAATTGGCTAAACTCATTAGACCAGATTAATCTCCATTCGTTAACTAATGGGTCATTCCACTAAAGTCCATAGTTGCCACTCCCCTCACTGTAGAATATATCATTGTCTACATGATTTAACCATAATCAGCAAGTCGACCCTTCACAGGTTGTTCGTAATAACGGCTGGGTCAAATATCTGTTTTACACCCCAAGATTACGTCTTATTCCTCAAGTGCCTACTTGATCCTCTAATGAAAAACTGGTTTGTGATCCAATCACCAAACCAAACTCTCTCAGCCCAGTGAGAGAGTGAGGCCGCTTGTTCAAGACCTGGATTCAGTACTTGAGAGAACAACCTTTCTCCTATCCCTAAATCGGGGTAGGCGTGAGCTCCGTCTTGCACCCTATGTCCCCAACTATCTATCCGGTCTTACCCCTGAAATGGGAGTCTTATTGAGCCGCTGTTGAGCCAACCCTCAACTATGAAAATCTAGGGCCAATCCCCGAAAATACAAACAAGAGTTTCAAAGTTAGCTCAAGAATAATATCCGAGTTACCTAGGTCATTTAGGTGAAATAGTCAGTCCTTATAACATAAACAGTACAAGCGTTATATAAGAAAGAAGTGACTTATTTTTGGTCCTGATCTTATGCAAAACTCATCGCATAAGACGCCCCCACTCCTCATGTCATAACATGTACAATTAGGATCACATCGTATGTAGCATCTTTACAACTCTTTGTAACAACTACAGGTAGGTCACATCCAATGGTGTTATCAGAATAAGGTATCCCAACCTCATTCATGTACCATAGATCATTTTGACTATTTACTCGAACCTGATCCACTCTTATGTCTCCACATAAAGTTCAAGTACTCATACAATAGTCATGGGTCTTAGTTTATTGGATTTAGACTTTCATACAATTTATGAGATCAATAATAAGTATATTGATAATAGAAAATATTTATCATTTTACAAATTGCGAGTATTTAGGACATAAAACCCAACATTATGAACTGAAGACAGTGCTGGGGGCAATGCCAGACAGTAAGCTATGGGGCCCACTCGTTCCAAGACCTCGAAAGGTCCAATGAATCTCGGGCTCAAATTCCCTTTCTTGCCAAACCTCATAATACCTTTCATGGGTGCCACTTTTAAGAACACTTTAACAACAGTCTCAAATTCCAGGTCCTTACGTCTCAGAAGAGCTGTTTGCATACGAGCCCCGATCTTCTGTATTGCCTCATTTGTGGTTTGCACTAGTTCGGGTCTTAGCAATTCCCTCTCTCCTACCTCATCCCAACACACAGGGGACCTGCAACTCTTCCCATAAAGGGCCTCAAATGGCGACATCCCAATAGTGGACTGGTAGCTATTATTATAAGCAAACTCCATCAGATGCAAGTGAGTATCCCAACTTCCTGAAAACTCTATGGCACAGGCACGCAACATGTCTTCCAATATCTGATTCAATCGCTCAGTCTGCCCATCAGTCTGTGGGTAAAAAGCTGTACTGAAATCCAACTAGGTTCTCAAAGCTGCCTGAAGACTCTTCCAAAAGTTAGACGTGAAACAAGGGTCTTTGTCGGACACGATGGACACAGGCACTCCGTGCAATCTCACTACCTCCTTCATGTATATATGTGCCTACTTATTTACTGAAAAGGTAGACCTCCCAGGTATGAAATGTACTAATTTTGTAAGTCTGTCTATCACAACCCAAATCACCGTGAAACCTTTGACTGTCCATGGCAAACCCACGATGAAGTCCATAGACACATGCTCCCACTTCCATTCTGGCACACTCAGTGGCTGTAACAAGCCTGCTGGCTTCTGCCTCAGGACTTTCACCTGCTGGCACACCAAGCACTTACTGATGAACTCCACAACCTCTCTTTTCATATCATTCCACCAGTAATAACGTTTCAAGTCTTGATACATCTTGGTGGTACCAGAGTGAATCGAAAATAAGGAACTATGAGCCTCTAACAACAACTCATTCTTAATATCATTATCTACTGGCATGCACAAACGTCCCTGATAGAGGAGACCACCTTCCGCTGATACTGAGAATTCGCCATCCTGGCCTTACGAACTCTTTCCTTTAGATAAGGGTCACAACGCTACGCATCAATAATCCTCTGCCTTAGACTCGGTCGCACTGACAACTGCACTAATTGTGTCATGACCTTCTCCACTGCTACTGCAATTTCTGCCCGTTCTAGCTACTTGCACAAATGAGTCTGTCTAGTAATGAAGGCTGATGAATGTGTCACTTTTCTGCTTAGGGCATCTGCCACTACATTCGCCTTCCCTGGGTGGTACAAAATTTCGCAATCATAATCCTTCACCAGCGCTAGCCACCTCCTTTGCTTCATGTTCAACTTCTTCTGAGTGAAAAAGTACTTTAAACTCTTGTGGTCGGTGAAGATTTGTATATTCTCTCCATATAAGTAGTGTCTTCAGATCTTAAGAGCAAAAACTACTGCTGCTAACTCTAAGTCGTGTGTGGGATAATTATGTTCATGCTTCTTTAGCTGATGTGAAGCGTAAGCAACTATTCTGCCGTGCATCAATACGCCTCCCAACCCCTTCTTGGACACGTCACTGTAAATGACAAAACCACCTGATCCATCTGGTACTATAAGAACTGGGGCTGAAACCAACTTCTGCTTGAGATCTTGGAAACTGTTCTCACAAGTCTCATTTCAAACGAAAGTGCTCTCTTTCGGGTCACTGAGTCAATGGGGCGGCTATGCAAGAGAAGTCCTTTACAAATCGTCTATAGTAGCCAGCTAACCCCAGAAAACTGCGCACCTCACTGGCTGTGGTTGGACGAGCCCAACTCGTAACTGCCTCAATCTTTGCAGGATCCATAGACACACTTTCCTTCGACATGACATGCCCTAGAAAGAACACTCGCCTCAACCAAAACTCACATTTAGAAAACTTAGCATACAGCTTATTGGCCCTCAACGTCTCCAAAACTTTCCGCAAATGCTCCTCATGTTTGGCCTATGTCTTGGAATAAACCAAGATGTCGTCAATAAAAACAATCACGAAGTTGTCGAGGAATTCCTTGAACACCTTATTCATCAAATCCATGAACACTATTGGGGCATTTGTTAGTCCGAACGACATCACTATGAACTCATAATGCTCATATCTCGAACGAAAAGCTATCTTAGGTATGCCACTGTTCTTTATTCTTAGCTGATTGTATCCTGACCGGAGATCAATCTTTGAGAATACCTTAGTTCCCTACAACTGGTCGAACAAGTCATCAATCCTAGGGAGGGGATACTTTTTCTTGACGGTCACCTTGTTCAGCTCTCCGTAATCAATGCACAGATGTAACGATCCATCCTTCTTTTTCACAAACAAAACAAGTGCACCCCATGGTGACACGTTAGGGCTTATGAAACCCTTGTCCAACAACTTCTACAATTGGACCTTCAGTTCCCTCAACCCTGCTGGTGCCATCCTGTATGGAGCCTTTAAAATAGGGGTCGTGCCTGGCTCCAACTCAATAGCAAAATCTATCTCCCGCTGTAGGGGTAGTCCAGAAAGATCCTCTGGGAAAACGTCTGGAAAATCTCTCACTACTGGCTCTGAAGTCAAGGTGACTTCAGCCCCTCTAGTGTCAACCACACTGGCCATAAAGCCCCAGGCTCCTTGGTCAAACAGTCTACTAGCCTTTAATGTTGAAATCACTTTAGGTAGGACCATAGTCTCAACCCCTTTATACTTAAAACTAGCTTTTGTAGGAGGGTTAAAGATGATCTCCTTACGGGAACAATCTATGCTGGCATGATTAGAAATTAACCAATCCATACCCAAAATCACATCAAAATTACGCATATATAAAATTATTAAGGTCACATCTAATGCGTGATTTGCTACCTCTACCTGACATGCTTTTATCTTTTTTGTGGCTAACATGATCTCTCCTAATGGAGTGGAGATAGACATTGCAAAGGGCAAAGGTTCTGAATCTAACATGGCATGCCTTACAAGTGCGAAGAACCAGAGTCAAACAAAACTAAAGCATGGTGCCCCAAAATGGAAAGCGTACCTGTCACCACTGTGCTTGACTTCTCGGCCTCACGTCGAGTGGTAGAAAACACCCTACCTTGCTGTTGCTAACGACTCGAGCCTTTTGTATGTACCTATCACATCTAATTGTGATAGTTTAGTTCTCGAACTTTTGTATGTAACAATTTAATTATTGTACTTTTAAATTCGTAACAATTTAGTCCCTAACGCATATAAACTTATCAAAATTAGATGTCAATTTTTATTATTTTATGATGTAGATTTTGTATTGCATAAAAATATTGAGTCTCTAACTAGTTTATCGATTTATTTATGTAAGAAATCTCATTAAATCTTAACACTAATTTCTATAATAGGGATTAAATTGTTATTAATTTTAAAGTATAAGGATTAGATTGAAAAATATAGATGAAAGTGTATACTAGATTAAAAACTAAAAAAAAAAACAGGGGGCGATAATGGGGATATCAACGACATGTCGATAAAGAGAAGAACAAAAGGCTGGCGGCGGCTATGCGATCAAAGCAGCAAAAGGTTCTTCAAGTTTTAGAGAGAGATTTTGCCGACCAATAATTTTTCATAAGAAACAAAAACTACAATTTCCCACTTCAGACTGGGATCGGATTTCATCAAAATTTAAGAAATTTAAAAATGGAGAGAGATCTACAGAAAGCCGTCTCCTGAATTTGTTTATTCAATTCCCTCAATCTCATGGCCGTTCTTGTTTTTCGAAAACCCTAGTTGGCAGTAGTATCTTCCCGTCTTCTCTCTGCATATTCTTCACTGGGTATCTCTACCCAATTTTTCGATTTCTGATCAGTCGGCATGAAGGACGGGAAATCGACCAAGGTCAATTCTCAGTTGCAGCATCAGAACGGTCACTTGCCGCCGTTCAAATTGGCTAAATTGTTCGATCCAGAGACTTCATGGGATAAGGTTTTTATAAACTTAACTTTCTTCGAATTCTTTACTTCACTTTTAGCCCAATGGAAATCCTAATAATTTTCTCTGTTTTGTGGGGTTTTTGGAACTGAAGTCTTTATTGGTTTGGTTCAAGCTCTTGCTCGTTCTGCTGTGTGAATTTTAGTTTCTAACTAGTGAAATTTGTGCTTTACCAATCAAGTTTAACGAATTGAGATAGTTTATCCATTATCTAGTGTGTATTCTTATGAAAATTGAGTTTCCTAGTCTGTTATTGATTCGCCAAGCTGAGCTAAGAATTGGCATGTACTCTCTCTTGAAGTCGGAGGTTCCATCCTCCATCCTTGCCATTGTTGTTGTACTAAAAGTTATTGAATGCCATTCTTTTGATAAAGGAAGGGGAAAGGGGCCAAAACGAGCATAGTTCAGTGATATATAGTATGTGTTAATGACTATCTCCAAATCCTTATAGTACTAAAAGATACAGTTAGGGGACAGGGAAGCCATGGATGGGAAGGTTTATGATGGTTGGTATCTCAATTGAATTGAATGGAACTTTTTTTTGTTATTAAAGTTGTGCTTTGGCCTTTGGCTTGAATATTTTCTATAACACAATTCTGTTCTGTTCTCAATGCAGGATCAACTAGGAGATGTCTTGCATTGGATGAGACAATCAGTTGCTCTTGTATGTGGGCTGCTTTGGGGTTCCATACCTCTGGTTGGAGGAATTTGGTTCATCTTGTAAGTTTCCATTTTTTATTCCTTTCTTAGGCATAGATGCGTTTATAATCTCTTTTGGTGGGTAGAGTGTTTTTGAATGAAACTTTCCCCTACTGTCACTTCTGAAAAGCATACTAATCATTAAGTCACTCCAAGCACTGTAAAATGTTTTTAAGTGCTTTAAAACCAAACATTGTGAAAATTGTAAAATGTTTTTAAGTGCTTTAAAACCAAACATTGTGAAAATTTTGAAAATGTTTCTAAAAAACTATCAAACTGCTATGTGCATGTTTGGGAGTAATTTTGAAATGGTTAAAATCACTTTTGTTAAGTTTAGAGCCACTCCAAAACTCCTTTCATCACTCGAAAGTTATTCGGGTATTTAATTTTACACTTTTGACAAAAATGACAAAAATGATTTTAACCATTTTAGATCTGTTAATTTTTTGGAATTGGGTTGGTCTATGAGTGGTTGTTGTTTACTTTTACTTTCATTAACTATTCACACATTCTTTTCACCTCTAAATCTTTTTCATTAAGTCAGTCAGTCCATTAAAATGGATCTTTAGTCCAATCCATAAATGCATTGCTCCTTGCCTTCCTCTTGAGACATAATAGAAAATTTGATTGTCTTGTAATATCATCGTCTGAAATAGCATATTTACATATTTATTATGCACAGTACTAAAATGTGATGAAATTCCATCATTGCAGACATTTGGGTTTAGACAGCTATGGACAAATGGAGTCAGTTCTTTATGCATTTTTTTTAGTTCTCTCCATTAAACATTTCTTTTCTTTCACTTAGAAGACTTGAGATATTTTTGTGAGTTTGGTCCCATTTTCAGATTCTTGGTGATATCAACCACGATGGTATATGGATATTATGCAATGATTTTGAAGGTAGACGAAGAAGAATTTGGCGGCCATGGAGTTCTCCTCCAGGAAGGGCTGTTTGCTTCCATAACTTTGTTTCTGGTAATCGAAGTCTTCTAATAAATTATATTCCGATTTAGTTAGTTGAAATGCTGAATTTCCTTTGCCTCTTCTGTTCAGCTTATGTGGACCCTCATTTATAGCTTGGGACATTTCTGATAATGGTTTTGTCATCGTTCTCAAGCTCGGGCGAACTGTTGGAGAGGTTGGTCGCCATTGTTGCTTGCCGTTTTTATTAGTGATTGTGCAGTATGCTGTTAAGGAGAGAAAACACTTTCAGAAGTGGATTAATTTCATTAGGATTACAAGTAACCAAATTTTAGTTGTTATTATTGATGGTTAAATCCACAATCTTAAAATAATAAAATGTTCAAAGGAATGCAATTTTCTGTCTCATCTGATTAAGACATATGCTATTGACCAAAAGGTCGAAGTTAAGGGTCTCACCTTTATTCGTTGAACCTTGAAACCGATGCAATTATTTGTTTCTTTTTTCGTTCCTACACTTGTAAAAGTTTCATTAGCATCTTGTTCTTGTATGGAACTTTCTCTAGTTGGCAAGATCTGGAGATGGCAATATTTTAAGAATTGGCACATGGTCTAGGAGCTGGCATCATGTTGAAGAGAATCAAATCAAATCTGAGGGAGTTGGATTTTAGTTTTAAACAACAAGGACGGAAGAAGTAATTTAGCCTTCATTTTTAAAATGTTATCTGTTGTATAATTTTCTGGTCTCTTCATTATATTCTTCTAGCTAAAGATTTTCTTTCTGATATCTGATATGGAATTTGATTGTTGCTTTGCTTTTTACCTATGAACTTTTTATATGTTTTCTCTAACTCCGAGATTATTATATTCCTCAATGCATTGTCAACATATCTTTTAAAAATGTTGTTATGAATGTAGGGGGTCATGGTAAATAACTTAGGTCAATAGTTTTTTTTTTTTTAAAAAAAAAAAATTAAGTCCATTTTCTTTCAATTTCTTACCATGGTTTGCATATTTTTTTTTAAATAAAAGAGTTGAATTCTTAGCTAAAATTTAAAAAGAAACCAAGTTTTTAAAAACTATTTTTTGTAGTTTCAAAATTTGGCTTGATTTTTAAAAATATTGATAAAATGTATATAAAAAAGCAAGAAATTTAAGGGTGTAAGGATTGACTTAATTTTTTTTTTTTTAAGTTACCAAATAAAATTTATAATTAATTTTAGAGGCCTATATATATATATATATATAAAAGTTAAGTTTATAAATAACCATTTCAAGGGTGGTTTGTTTCGTGGGATCCTAGATTTTCATGGAGTGGGTATTTGGATTATTTGCAGTATTGTATTGTTGAGGGCATTTTCATTTCACTTTTTTTGTCTTTATATATATATATATATCTTCATTTGCATTATATATTTAATATAAATAATGTCAACCATGTATATCATATATTTTTAGTTATATTGTAATTCTTATTATTTTTTTAGCAATATATTCAAATTTAAATTTAAATTAATATTGATTTTATAAAAAATCTTAAATAACGATATATTATTTTTTTTAGAAAAATTACATCTAAAAATAATATAAATTGTATTAATTTTAAAAGGAATTTAAATTGATAAAAAACAAATATGTTATATAAGTTCAAATTATATCATATTAATTATAAAGTAATAAATAGTCGTAAGGACTTTTTAAAAATTGTATGTAAATTTCAATTACTACCAATAGAAATCCTACGAAACAAACAGTTATCAAAATATTTTCAGATAGCGGTAAAAATATTCCTAAAAAATAGACATGATAATCTAAAGATGTCGGACATCTATAATTTCTAATATATATAACTCTGATTATCTACATTCCCAAAAAATAAATGACCCTTAAATTTCTTACATTTTCATCTACTTTTTCCATATGTTTTTAAAAAACCAAGCTAAATTTTAAAAACTAAAATAAGGATAGTTTCAACTTTTTTTTTTCCTTCTAAAAGAAAAGAATAAAAAAGAAAGATGCAATTTATGGTAAAAAAAAATTAAGAGAAAATAAGTTTAATTCTTAAAAACCAAATGATTATTAAATGGAAGTTAATTTTCTACTTTTAAAATGAACAATCTTGATCTTGATAGATAGTACTTCAGCTAACAAAAACTTAATTCAACTAACATCCATATACATGGAAGGCCAAGAGATCTGTGGTTCATATCCTCCATTCCAAATATGTAATAAAAAAACCACTGTAGTTCAAGTTACCAAGTGATGTAAATTATTTTACATCTGTCCATCGGAATTTTTAGATGGGTGCTTGAAAGATAAATAAGCTGTATTGAAGTAAATAAATCACCTCTTGTTCTAATAATATAACCATAGATACTAAATCCATTTGTTAATTTAAGTTAAATATTTGAAATACATCTCGTAAGTATTTAATTTAGAAAATAAATCATTTTGAAAAGTTATTTTACTTTTCAAATGTATTTTAATTAGTTTTATCAAAGTGTTTAAATAAAAATAAATTTTTTGAAATAATTTTGATCCAAACAGACCCCAACTTAATTTAATAAATAAAAAAGGACTACCTTAGTTTTGGATGTAAACTCAATTGACATTGAAATTAGTCTTAGCAAGGGGGTGCAAGCATTCTATCACAAGTAATCAACATTTCCCTATAAAAAGAAACCATGAAAAATTATGAAGCATAGTCTGATAATATTCTTGACTCATGTTTTTTATTTCCAGTTTCCAAAACAAAAATAGAAGTATTATTTTAAAATTTGTTTCTCAACTTACACATCAATACATCATTTTCTTCAAAGGTTAGAAAGAACAAAAATGGAACAATTTACAAGCACATCCAGTTCTTTCTTTGAAAAAAAGGAAAAGAAGAATCAATAAATGATAAACCAAAAAAATAAAAATAAAAAATAGGAATATTGGCATAAAACATAGCCATTTGAAAGCTTTGATGATGGGGACTTAGCTTTAGGTATAGTACAGCTTATAAAAAAACCATTTCTAAAATGGAGTTGTTTTTTAAATTAATAACAAAATAGATAATTTTAGCCAAGTGACAAAATTATTGGAATCAAACTCACATTCGCTGCAGTAAGAATATGCCACTTGGCCAAAATTACATTATTTTGTCATTACCTTCAAAACCACTCTACTTTAGAAGTTACTTCTTAAACAACATTATTCCTAAAACCCTAAATAATTGGCCATATTTCACATAATGTGACTATAAACAATCAATCTAGATGAGAACATTATAAATTTTCTAGAATTTCCCACAAGTATACTATCAAGCTGATTGGTCAGTTCTTGGCTGGGGGAGCAAGACACACATTACAAATGGAAAATGCAAGTTGCAAACCCCATGGGATGAAGATGTTGAAACATTATCAACTACTGGCAGCAGCTAACTTAACTTTTAATCATCTAGCTGGCACTATATGTCTAAAATGGTACAGCTACAAGACCTCATTGCATATTATTACACTGTTACATTGCAAGCAAGATGAAGACTGGAAAAGAGTCATGTCACTACATATAGACAAGTTGCTCTTACAGTTGAGAGTTGAGATCCTACAGCAATCTTTGGTGCCGGCTTTTACCCCTTACAAGGTAGATACGCCCGTAAACCCATTGTCGACCAAGTCTTGAACTCAATTTCTGCACAATACCAACCCCAGATTAATGCGTCTTTCTGTTCAGAAGAGTTTCCTTCATGAACTTAAAAGACAGGTCAAGCCACTAACTTGGAGGTAGGGAAAACGGAAACAGATTAGGATAGTAGTTCGTATCATATGAGCTTCATTTGCAGGACATATGAATCATGTATATGATAGAAATTTAAGGAGGAAGGGGATACTAATCAGAAAAATGCTCATCGGATAATTGCATGATGATCATTTTCAGCTCGTATTAGTTAGGAAAAATGAAGTATTAGTTGATTGGAGTTTCTTCAACTAATAATTCGGCTTGGTATTAAACAAAAGCCAAGTAAGTTACCTCAAACTTGATCCGGAATTCCAACAAACATTCACATACATGACAGTCTGATCTATGAGGAGAGCCATTGGCACGATCTGATCTTACAAATGCAAACACCTAAAAGATGGAGTAATTTAAACATGTAAAAATATGTTGAACAGATTCTTTTCCCTTTGACATAGGATTATACTGGAAAGAAACTAGTATTCATCCATAAATTATGGTAATGCGGGGGAGAAAAACATAAAAGAACGTTTCACAAGTCATTCGAAACAATAGTGCCGGTATAAGTTATTGATAGATTAACATACTTCTTCTCCACAATTTGGGCAGGCTCCTTTTAGTGCCACCAAATCATTTCTCCATAAGCCCTGAAGTACTCCCACTGCAGCAATAGCCAAAAGGCAGTAAATAGTCTGAAATAAGCAAGCATAATCTTGAATATGAGAGGCATAAGAGTACCACATTAATATCCGTTAGACTTGTATTAAGACATTCTTCAGTGTATATATTGAATTGCAAAATCAACAAGCAACCATTTTTTACCAGAAGCTGTAGCAATTGGGTAGCCAATCAGAGACCCAAATGCCATGAAGAGGATGGCATTTATAGCAGAAAGAAATTCAAATGCAGATCCATGGCTGTTATAGGAAAGTCCTAAACTGAGTGGATCCTTGAAAACTAAGTCAGCCGTGCAGATTAAAGGAACAAGACATGCTGAACAGCCAAGTGCCAGAAACACCAACCATATGCCTGCTAATGCCAGAACCTGTGATAGATCTTCCTGCCCTACATGCATGTCATTGAATATTCAAATGAAGCAAAAACAACATTGAATATTTATATGAAATCAAAATTATACAACCCAGATACTTCATGCACGGCAATATCGGATATATATCCAGTAACAATAATACTTCTCAGATACATATCTGATACGGGATTTTGCATATCTGTTTATTATTATTATTTTTTTAAAATATAGGGAATGCCCGGCCTTTTCTCAAAGTAAGTAACCTAGTTAAAAAGCTCACTACCGAACCCAAAATTAAAAGAGAAAAATAAAAAACCAAATCATAGAATCATGTAATATTAATCTTCACTCCTGAATTCCTACCAAGTCACTCAAAAAATAACTCACTCGATTATTCACATTAACCTAGATTTTTTCTTTTAAAAAGTATCCCAACGTATCCATATCCTAATTTCTTTTTAGAAAATTGGTATGTTATTGTATGTATCAGCAAGTGTGTCTGTGCTTAGAATCAAAACGATCAAAGACCTCATTTATAGGGTTACATTCCTAAACAGCTGAACCATAAGAACGAAATTGCCAGAACCCTAGCAGAAAGAAAGACAGAAATGAGAAGAAGAATCACCTCAGCATCTGAATATGTGGATTGCCGTCTAAGACTGCAACGAGGATATTTGACCACAGATTTTGAACCATACCACCTCAGTTTCAACTGATTCAAACAAATATTTATTAAAAAGTAAGAACAAAGTAAGAAAAGAAACAGGAGTCGTGAAGAATTTGTTTTCCCATCGCGAGCTTACCTCGACTCTATCGAACATATCATCGAGGATCAGCGGTTGGCCACTGTAATACGCATCCCTAGCCTAAAACAAAGAGCAGAAGAAGAACACAGGTCAAAGAGGGAGAAGAGAAAGAGAGAGATACAGAGAGCGCAAGGCGGCAGAGTAATCCAGAACCTGAAGGTAGAGAGATTCGAGGGTTTCTTGAGTGGCGGTCTCGATGGGGCCGACGAATATGCAAGAGGGGCCTTGAGCGAGGTCGTCGGAAGAGGAAAGGGGGTTATTGGGAGTCTTGGTAGCGAAAGGAACGCGATGAAAGGGGGCGGCAGTGCGGATTGTTCTGGCGAGGTCGGAGACGGTGGATTTGATGAGATGGCGGGAGAAGGAAGTGGATGTGCCGGCCATGGACGGGGGTGGTGGTGAACATGAGGCGGAGAAATTGGGAGGTGATGATTGAAGAAGGTTGGAGTTCAGGGGAAGTTATAGAGAGAGAATTTCTATGGTGGAATGGGTTTCTGGTTCTCCTTCTCCACAATCTGTCTTCTTCTTGATTTTTATTTTTCAGTTCTTCACTCCATCCTGTGGGGTTAAAATGCCTATGGTTCCATTTGTCGTCACATACGTCGACATGTCGTCTTGGCATGGTTAAACAAAGTTTAAAATGCTAACGTTAACCAAAATATCACAACGTGTGGTTCTCTACTTACATCAGTCGTCTGTGAAAACATATAATTGAAGCAAATTTTGTATAGATGGTTTTTATTATCTTACTTTGAAAAACACTCGAAATTTATCTTTCTACTTACATCAGTAATGTGTGAAAACATTGTTTTAACCCCAACACGCACGCGTGGTCAAACACAATCCAGATTTCTCGTTTTTTCCTCTCGTTCCCGAATTCACGATGCACTCTCCATTTTTCCTTGTTTTATTCCTCTTATTTTGAATTCTTTCTCTCGTTTCTTCCTCATCAAATTTGTAGGTTTTTTCCCTTCATTTGAATTTTCACTCTCGCTTCTTCCTCTCATTTTGATTCACGTTCCAACTTACATCTTTGATTCGAGAAAAAGAAGATGTCGACATAAATAGAATAAATCACCAAAAAAGGAGGGCAATTGAAGAAAAGAGGATAAGAATAAAATCTCTCTAGAAAAACGAAGAAAAAAAAGCGATATAAACATAAATTGTCGGAAAAGAAAAAAGGAAAATTGCTGGAAATACAAAGGACGTCATAAATAGAAAAAATCACCAGAAAAAAAGAAGAAGAAAAGTAGAAAAAACGGGAACAAATTTTTTTTTTTGCAAAAGAAAGAAAGGAAAAGAAAAAAAAGAGGAAAGGTTAAAGTGGTAAATTCACTAGATGATGACATAAGAGAAAGCAAAAAATCGAGCAGATTGAAAAGTGAGGCCAAATTTCAAGATAATCCCTAAATAGAAGCCGTCAATACCAACAAAAATCGAAAGCATGTGGTGAAAAAATTGAGTGACGATCATCATTTATCAATTTCAATTTTGGGATGTTAAGTTTTGATGAATATGAACCTTGTCCTCAGTTATAAAAAATAATAATAATAATAAAAAACCTCTCCAACATATTATTGTGTTATGGAAATTTTTTGGTAATTTTTTAGTCAATTTTTCATAACTTTAAATAAGAACATTAGCCATTTCTAAATAGTACACTTCTCATTTTAACTTCGTTGTATATCAAAGATTGAAAAGACAGTAAAAAAAAAAAAAGTGACAATCATTGTTTGTCAATTTCATTGTGGGAGATGTGAAGTCTTGGTGAATATGAACCTATGTTTTCAGAGGGAAAAAAAAGATATACATATATATATACTTTTATGGATAAAATCCATATCGTCAATTTTAAAGAAGTATCAATAGTCATTTCTAAAGAATAACATTCTAGTTTTAATTTTAGTGTATATTAAAGTAGATATTGTTCTAAAGATAAATCTCAAAAGACTTAGAACCATAATCACTATAAATCTTAAATTTAGTTTAATTTTTTTCCTTCAAAATTGGATAAATACTACTAACAACTTCGGACGCAATTAATACACCGAGTGATATTTTAAAATTTTATTCAAAATACATGAACTAAAATTGAAGCATAAGCCATCCTCCTATCAACCTTTTTTTTTTAATATTATCGAAACATTAAAAGCACAAGGAATTTTGTAAATGCAAATCTATACATACATGTGCACACTAATACTACCATCAATGAGGTTTCAACACAAAAAAGGGTTGAAAATAGAAGCATACTCTAATACATACTTGATATCATCCAAAAAAAGAAAAACAAACACAATAACAATATTTAACTCTAAAGTTAGGAAATCAAATCCTTTTCGCCATTACAAACAACTAAAAATTATGAAAGATGCTGAGTTGACTTCACGAACTTGAGCATCATTAGTGTGTTAACTCCCTGTTTCTAACAATAAATAATCATGATAATAATGATTAACTTAAGTTAGGAAAGAACAAGACTATAAAACATAAAATGAGTCGTACCTTTCTTGAAAGGTTTGTGGTTGGTCTTGCTCACATGTTGCCTTGCATGAGACCATTTCGTCGTAAAATTGCAACTACTTTGGTCATTTGAGCCTCTAATATTGAAAGTCTAGTATCTACATTTTGATCCATACGAGCCTCGTTACGGATATTCCGATGTGAGATAGATCTGAACACTTGAGTCGATGTAGGTTGTAATCTCATGCTACAAACACGTCCAGGATTCTTGTAGATACAGTATGGCAAATCACCATTTGTATGTGCAGCAGTCGGATTATTGGATTGCATGAAACCATTTTGTTCCAAGATTGAAATCATATTGGCCATTTTCAATTCTAATATCGAAAGTCTAGCATCTACATTTTGGTAATCTTCCATATTGGCCTCATTATGAATCTCAATCTCCGTAAATTGACGTGGTGTAGACTTGAACACTATGGTGGAGGTCGGTCCTAACTTCATGCCACGAACACGTCCTTTACCCATAGAGCCACAATAGTCCAGGAGAACGATTAACCTGGAAATGATATCGACACAGGAAAATAAACATAGCGATTAGCATTTAATACCAAATACATCTAGAATAATTGAAATACAAGTATTGTTTTCATTAACTTTACGCGGAGAAAATTACCTGCTATCACTGATCTCTCTCTAGAGAATAAAGGCTTCATAGATTGATTAATAGCTTATTGTCTACGTGCATTTGATATGAATATTGTTTCCAGTGTTTTGTTTTAAAACAAACAAACTACACAACTAAAAAGAAAAAGCGGATTCAAAAGAATAGGACCACCCCAGAATGCCTTGGTAATGGAGATTGGAAAGGAGGTATTGAACCTAACCAAGGTTCAAACCTCCACCCAAGAGTTCTCCTTATCCTTAAAACATCCTCTTATTTATCTCAAGCTAGTCAGCAAAAGAATCATCCCTACAACTGGAAAGAGTTGAGCAGTCATCCATTTCCTCCCTTGTGTATCCTAGGTATGACACCACCATGGTTTGAATTCATTCTCTCCAGGTCTTTACTATTTATGTTGGCCTCTATCGACTTTTTCCTACACGATTATTTATTAAAAAAAAACAAGGACATGAGCATAGCTCAATGGTTAAGGCACCAGTAACTTCTTTAAAGGTCCACGGTCCAAATTCCTACCCTATCCCTTACTGTTCTCCAAAAAGAAAAGTAAAAAAGGGCATACCTTACTAAAAGTTCCCATAACTACCCAATTGCTGATAAATTCTCATAACTTACCAACTCTCTACTATTGAAATATATGCTCTCCTAATATCCAAATAATATCTCTAATAGTCTTAACGGTGTGAATTTGGAATGTCTTTTAGGTGGAGTAATTGTTTTATGAGCACTTTTAGAAGCACTTGAAAAGCACTGTTTGTGTAAGCGGACTTCAAAAAATGCTATCAAATATTTTTTTAATTCAAATCCACTTTTGACCTAGTAACACACACATCAAACAATGGGGTAAAAATACTTCTCATTCTTACACAAGGTGTCCCAAGGGCTTAAGTTACCCTAATTATATCCATATTAGTAGCTTCTTACCATCACTCCAAACCATATAATAATTCAATGCTATTAGTAACCTGTTTTAGATTTGTCTTTCAAAATTTCCCACGCTGGTAGACAACCACAATCTTATGCTAGACTATTTCAAAACAGCCCTAGATAGCTATTAGGTAAGTAGAGAAAATAAAATGGAAAACCTTGGTTGCTAAGAAGTATCAATGCAGATTGATCGTATTCTATTGTTAGATTATAGCTTGAAGGGCATGGACTATCAAACGAATAGCATAACATTTGACAATTAACGTAAAAATTAGCACCAAAAGAGCCCTTCACACTCCCAACGCCTGCCCCTTTAAGAAATTTCAATAACAATTGAAAATGAAACAAGATCACATTTACAATGTTAGAGAGCAGTAATCTTGTGCCACAGAAGCAGAACATAAATTCAATAATCATTCACTAAAAGTTCCTTGGTTTCAAGGTCCAACAAGTGCCAAAAGAAGATGCTAATTATTATTTAAACTAATTAGGCACAATGGGAAAAAAATCAGATGCAAATTATCTCCAGTAAACATCATGAGAACAAACTGCAGTCCCAGAAGAAAAAAGTCTTTATAAGATCGAGTTCTCCAGTAAAAAGGTTTGCAAGAAATCCCACATAGAGGGGAACAGAAACAATCAGGATACATAGAACATTCATGCAAGAATCATTAAAGTAATAAAAAAGAAAATCAGGGGTATACACCAATATCTTTTTGCAGGTGTAAAAAGGCCCCACTAGGGATCGCTTTATATATTGTTCACCACAATGTCAGCAGAGAAAATCAAAGTTTTAAGAAGTGGGTATGCGAGTTTTAAAGGGAGGAGAGACCTCCATTAGAAGAAAAGATTAAAGTTGCCCTATCTCGAAAAGGGTGACGATGGGGGTTCTGTTTTGCAGATTCTGAGAAATGGGTTGAAACAGAAAGGAAAGAAAGGAAAAATGGAAGCAGGAGGAAAAGAAAAGAAGATGAAGAAAAAGGAAAGAGAAGAGAGGAGAGAAAATACCTGAGATGGAAGAAGTTGCAGAGAGGATTCGAGAGGAAGTTACGGAGGCTTCGAGGCACTGAGGGTTTGGCGAGCGGGAGAATGAAAGAGACGGTTTGTTATTATTATTATTATTTTATTGTTTATTCATTATTTTTATTTTTAAAATTTGGAAGAAATTGCAGAGACTACTCATATATGATCGTTACGATTACACCCCTATGTTGACATTTTTAATGATATTTTTACAATTTTATAGGAGAAAATTAAAATAATATTATTGTTTTAAAAACTATTTATAAAAATATTGTTGTTTTGAAACTATTTATAAAAATATGGTTTTTTTTTTTAATATGCAACATTCGACCTTTTTTTTTTTGTTTAATTTTTCATTTATATAATGTGTTGAGTCTTCAAAATTCGACCTACTAGGTCGAATTTTGAAGATTTGACATTCATTATTTTTTTTAATTTTCTATTTTATAAAAAAATTTCCAAAAATATTTTATATTTTATTATTTTATTTAACTTAACTCTAAAAAGAACAAATTAAAAAAATATCTCATAAAAATAAAAAAATGTAAATTAAAATATCTCATTTATATAAAAATAATTACAAAAATCAATGTGTCCCACAAGGTGGACGTTGTCGATTTCGAGCTGGTTGTCATCGTCGACTTCAAATGTGAGATTGCTCTGATTCTTCTCGATGTTGCTTTGGTACCTCTACAGGCGCTTCATAATATAAATATTCATTATGCTCTCCACGACTCCGACCATGTTCATATGAAAACGAAGGACTAGCCTTTGAGTCATAATGTACTGAACCAAATGTTGGCATCATCATCGGACTAACATAATCAGTTTGACTCTACGTCTGCATCACATGGGTAACTTTTCTACATTATGGGCAACACATGGGGCAACTCTTCTATATTATGGGCAACCTCATCAAACTCATCATCTTCCCAAATAGGTCCTCTACATCTAGGAGCTGGTGGAGGTACAATAGGTATATCGTACATATAATGTATCTCTTCCATATAGCTTTGGTTGTCACTACATATAGCAAGAACCTGATTCGGATTGTTCACAACATTACGGAGTCTACTATTGTTCGATCTCTGTGAATTATAAAACAATTAGATAATATTTAAAATAAATTTAAATTAAAAATAATTAGATAATATTCATTATTTACTAGATGACCCATAGCTGCTCCCGTACGAGTGACGTAGCGCCTTGTGATATTATTATACCAATGAATGTATCTTGAATGACACCCCTGTCAAACTGTTCAATAGAAACCCCCACTGCAATAAACCTTGCTGCCATCGCACTACCAAATGTGTAATTTTCAGACCAATCTTACAGTCCTTGAGTCATCATTTAGGGGTTCAGTATTACAAGGATGGGACATCCTGCTGAAAACCGAATTGTCTCATCAACCTGTCAGGACGATCTCACTCACCAATGTGAAAACATATGAGTGGACGACACCTTGTTAGGAAGATGCCACTCACCAATGTGAAAATTAATGAAGACTTATCGTCCGCCATATGTTTTGACCATTCGTATAGAAATTGGTAAAGTATGCATAATAATTTTGTATGACTCCCAATAACCTGAAACAAAAAATATTATATGGAGAACATTAAAACAAATACATAAAAATATGTATAAAATATTTAATTTTGGTTAAGTGTTTAATGTACCTGATCAGGTTGAAGAGATCAACATGTATCTGTTGCTAGCTGACTACGTGTGTGGCTGTCCTAGTCACACAATTTGTCTCTGAGCGTCATTGACATGATGTAATTGTGGAACCATTGTTGGAAATCGCTTCCCAAGCCCATAGTTGCAAAAGTA
This sequence comes from Benincasa hispida, assembly GCF_009727055.1. Classification (NCBI taxonomy): domain Eukaryota; kingdom Viridiplantae; phylum Streptophyta; class Magnoliopsida; order Cucurbitales; family Cucurbitaceae; genus Benincasa; species Benincasa hispida. The sequence continues at coordinate 19,579,748 of NC_052356.1, forward strand.
TGGAGGCCCAGCTTATCTCACAAACCTCACGTCTTGTTGCTTTGCATAGTTTTCTATACACCATTCTAAACATGCTTCACCCCCGAATACCGCCCCGCATCATAGAACGTTAGCTAATAGTGGCAGAAACAATCAAGTAAACAAAATGACTTGATTTGTCGAAAAACAGACTTCCACCCATCATTTGTAGTACATATTGCTCACCACATATCTTATGACAGTTTCCTCCTCTACATCATCTACGAGCTCACAGAATTATATGTTCCTAACCATATCAAACTTAACCTTCGATCTTTATTTTATCGGCAGGTGGAGTCACACCGAGTTACAGTTGACAAACTTTAGTGACCAGTCAATCGTACATCACTTCAGTTGATCCGGCCACCGTCAACCGATAACCCCAACAACACTTCTATGTCTTGTAGAGTGAATAGTGCACTCTCCAACAGACATATGAAAATGTATGCGTCTCAGGCCTCTATCTTTCGACCAAGGCTGTGATCAGATGTCAGTCCAACTGAATAAATCCCGCAACCCCATAAAATCCAGATGTGCGGAGTAGCAGTAGTATTCGAGGGTGGGGTGGGATAGTGCGCCGGAGAACTACCTCTCGACGCCTGCAAGATATTTCTCCAGTAGTTCGATCTCGTCATACAACAGATGATCGATGAATGGATTGGTCGTACAAAACATCGGGATCAACAGGTCCTGGGTTTAAAGTCATGATCTGAAATAAAAAAAATATTTATTTCTCAATTAGAAGAATAATGTACAACTTAATTAACTTAATTAAATATACATGATAAAAAAATTATTTATTTCTCAATTAAATAATGTATAACTTAATTAAAAGAATAATATACAACTTTATAAATTATAATAAAAAAAATTTAATATACAATAAAAGTATCTACACTTAATTAAATATATATGATAAAAAAAAGTATTTATTTCTCAATTAAAAGAATAATGTACAACTTTATAGATTACAATAAAAAAAAATTGAATATATAATAAAAAAATATTTATTTCTCAATCCCTAACTATCTGGATCCCGTCTTAGTAACGATATTTGTCATACACCGAACACTCATCCCAATCACCGAACACTTTAACCAATGCTTTTCTTTTGCCCTCCTATACCCTATGGTAAGGAACATGATATCCAAACTTTGATTTGATGTCGGACTGCATTTGTGCCACGCTGATAGATGGTTTTTCTCTTACGACATCACATAACTCTAGTGCAATTATTGATGAATCCAATTGCACGTGACTTTGACTCTATTCTGAATAAAAACATTTATGCTGCTCATCGTACGTAGTGATCTCGAACAAGCCATACGATTTTTTCTTTATTGCACGAAGTCTCCACTTGCAACCTTCCTTCCACTTCTTACACTGAATTGTCCAAATCGTCGATGTTGATTCCACAACCTCGTATGATGCGTGACATTTTATAGCAAAACATTTGACTGCGTGTTGTAGCATTTCTTTGTCTTGACAAATCATCCCTTTATACAACTGAGTATTGTCAACGTCCACAGAGGCTACAGTTGAGTCATGTTCTCGAATACTATCCTTACATTCATATTCAAATCATTGAATGTATCTGAAGGTAACTTATGTTCACAACCATCGAAATCCAACTCTTCAAATTCATCGTCCGTTTCAGTTCTAAAATCTCTATGTTGGTTATTAACCGCCATATCTTCATTATCACATGGCGATGCAATTGACTCCGGATCAGGATCAATACATTCAGTTGGATCTCCAAACTGACTAAATAGTGCATTCAAGTTTATATCCAACCCCATCCTATTTACATTCACAAACAAATGCACTAAATTCGACAGTGACATCGCGATTGAGAACATCAAGTCCATAGCTTGTGCATTCGGAATAGGGAATGACATAAATCTTATTGATCCTGATGGTTCTAGGTATCTCAACCATTTCAATGAATTGTTCAAATACAATTCCACTGTTCACATTTATACTAAAACTCCCACTGGATGGTTGGTCATAGTTAATTCTATCAATATCATGGTAAACAACATAAATCCAAGCATTTGTCCGTCATCTTCTAAAAAAAAGACAAACAATACATTACTAATTGTTCTATTAATTATCAAACTTAAACAAAAACAAACCACAATAAAAATCACAATAAGAAATATATATAAGAAATATAAGAAATATATTTAAAAAATCACAATAAGGTAAACTTTTTAATACTATTTTTAAACATAACAATAAATTTAATACAAAAAAATAAATAAAATATTATAAGAAGTATATTAAAAAAATCACAATAATTTTGTATTAAACTAAAAATATTAAACTTTTTAAATTATAAACATCAACTTTTTAAGGTTTATGAACATCAACTTTTTAAACATAACAATAAATTAATTTTTTTATAATAATTTTAAACATAACAACAATTAAACTTTTTCAAATTATTTTAAACTATATTTTCAAAGTTAATACTAAAAAAATCAAATATCATAATAAATATATTTCAAAAAATCATAATAATTTTGTATTAAACTAAAAATATTAAAGCATAAACATCAACTTTTTAAACATAACAATAACCTATACTTAAGTACAAACAAAAACAAACAAAATATACATAAGATTAACATGTTGGTATAACATAATATAAATAAGATTAACACTAATAACAACTACTAAGATTAACACTAATAGAGAAAGAACTACTAACATCAATATGTAAATATTATTGAATTCAACAACTACTAAAAAATTAACATGGTAGATCTACTAAATATAAAAAAAACTAGTAATAAATAAATAATAAACTCACAAATTTAATAATGGTTTTACTTTTTTCCTCTAAAGTGATAATGGTCTCTCTTTTCTCCGTTATCCGGCAACAAAAACTATGAAAAAAACAAAATATTATGAGCAAATGGATCTACAACAAAAACTATGAAAAAAACATTACCTTTTTTGTTCTTTGTTTCCCAAACAGCAACAAAAACTATAAAAAAAATATAATAGTATGAGAATAGGAACAAAATTTATGGTTATTAAAAAAAAAAAAAGAAATTTTGTATAGTAAAGGTACAAACCTCACAATTTAATGGACGAATGTGGGAGAAGAAGAAGATTTGCCAATGAAGAAATGAAGAAGGCAGAAGCAAATTTGTAAGAGTTTTAATTAGTTCGAAAAAGGCAGAATGAGAGACCGAAGGCTGAAGGCATTGAGAATGAGAGAATGAAGGCAGTGAGAAAATGTGAGAAAATGAAAGGAGAGGAGGGGGGTTATAAGGTTAAAGGTCAAGTTTTGAAAACTTGACCCACGAGTGTTCGACGTTGGGAAAATTAAATGGATGGGACGGGACGAGGCGCTGACACGCTACAGAGATTTAGATTCGTTTTAAAGGAGGTCGAGGGTTCAAATCACTCTGACGCGCACGTGACTGATTTAATTTTTTTTAAATGCGGCGTAAGAGGCTAATACTAAGCAATCACAACGTGCCGTGTTGGGATTCTGCATTTGTGGTTAACCGTTTTCTGTATCTGTGGTTACGTTGATGAACATTTCGGGTTTAAATTACCTTTTTGTTAAAGCTTTCGGTATTACAAAGTGTTAATTGTAAGGGCCTCTATGTTTTTTTTTTGGCGAAATTAACATCACAATCGAGTCTGTAATTCAAAAGTTTTGAGTTCATTGAGTCGTTCATGATGAAGCTTCGGAGCATGGCGATGCAGTTTTCAACGAAGAAGAAGACCAAACGTTGGTCGGATCGTGTAGCCTCAGATAAACGATGTTGGGATTTAACTAAGCGATCACTTAGATTTTTCTAAACGATCGTGTAGTATTTTCTAATCGATTGTTTAACTACTTCTAAGCGATGAAGTAAATCGTTTACCATATCGTGTGGCATTGGTTGCACGATCGCGTAGGTACTGGAGGTAGATGATCGTAGTGGGAGCATGCGATGCTCGTCGTTTAGTAGAAGGCGCACGCTAGACGATCGTGTAGTTAGCAAGCTTCATCGCTTTGTTACTAACCTATGTGATCGCTTAGGCAATGGTGCTTCGCGACATCGTAGTCGTTTAGACGATCACGGAAGGCGAGCATTTTGCAGAGCGCGCTAAGCAATCGTGTACTTCAGGCTTCATCGCTTAGTAAAGGTACACGATCGTGTAGTAATAACTAGATCGTTTGGATTTTTCTAGACGATCATATAGTAAATGCTAAACGATCGTTTAACTCTGAGAGCGCTGGTAAGCGATAGAGTAAAGATTTTGTTTTATCGTGTAGATGATCGCGGGGTGCTTAGTACACGATGGTTGGTTGGAGAAGCGATGCTTTGCCCGAGCGGTTTAAGATTTGGTTCGCCTGTTTGAACCGAAGACTCCTTGTCGTTGTAATAGTCAGCTTTCCTTTTGTGTTTTTAAGACAATTTCACCTGGTTCATCAACTTTTATTGCTTATACATGTGATGAATGGTGCTTATATGTCAAAGTGTTTGTCATATAGTTAAAACCCACCTTAGGTTGTGCAATTATTCATGCACCATGTATTATAAATGTTATAATATTGCATGAAGAAATTACTTGAAAGCATGCGCATGCATCAGGCAATATAAGAGTTATATTTTGCATGCTTTGAGCATTATCATGCATCATCCTTTTATTATAAATGTTATAGTCTAAGAGTGAATGGAGGCATGTTTTGCTTGTTTCATTGCTGTTTTGTATAAGTGTTATATAAAAGAAGTAGAAATGAATGGACAATGCATTGAGCATGACACTTAGGCTGTTTATAAGCGTTATGAATGTCTTGCATGTGTTAGCTTCGCATTGTGCTGGTTGTTTCCGTTTATAAGTATTATAAAGGAAATTAGACCTAAAATTGATAATTCAGAGTTCATGTGGACTTAGGGTGAACTCAAGTTTTTAAAAGGGTTTTAAAATTGGATTGAGATAGACCTAAGTTCAAATAGTTTAGTAACCTAGATTAATCTTTTAAAATTGGTTTAATAGGATTAAATTGGTTGAATAAAAGATTGAATTTGTTGTAAACTTATCTATAAAGGACCTTTTGTCTAAGGCTGAATAATAGATTTTCAACAAGCATGCGATGATTTGGTCAAAGATTCCGTTAAAGAGTATCGGATGATGATCAAAAGTTGTTTCACTATCCAAGGTAAAAGTTACACTTGGGAAAACCTAAAAGTCACTTAGTTAAAATCCTTAGCCGTGTTTTTTTAAGTAAGCTAAACCCTAGGTTATAAAATACTCAGTGGGAGGAAGAGGCGTATCAGATATGTCTATGAATCCACTTACGCTTCTCCCTGTATGTTCACACCGTGAGATTCATGTTTGGCCTCGTGGTGCTCAGGATGCATTCCCCTTCGGATGGTGTTTGCATGAGTCAATATCAAGGTGAATGGGGAGAGTGTTTATAGTATGTGGGTGAAGGGTGTGTGTCAACACGTCCTATGGTTTTTGTCATTGGTCCACACCGTGAGATCATTCTGTACGCCTTCGTATCGCCTTTAGAGTGTCCCCCTTCGGATGGGTTTTGTGCAGTTGGTCAATATCAAGGTGAACTCCAGAAATGGATAGGGTCGCTTTAGGTTTTGCCCCAATTAGATTTTTTCCCTTCGGATTGACCTTTTGGGACGAACCTCTAGGGCTTAAAATGGCGGATCACACTTACGAGAGATTGTTAAGTAAGTTAATGATCTCTTGGCCAAATCAATGATGACTAGTCGTTATAGGAGCAAGAGTTGTTTTGGTATTAATGACTAGTTGAGAACTTCTCAATTCAGAGGGAGGGATAACTGACCTCCCTTTGACGACTTTTGTCCTAAACCTTTGAAGCATCATTACGAAACTAGATGCCACACGGGGTTCATGTTAGTTTTGCTAAAACCTTATTGGATGTTGTTTTGTTTTACAACGGGTATTTGCTTAAAACCTAACGTAGGTCGATGTGTTTTTTTCCAGCAACTCGTTAGTATTTCTGTCTAAAGCTTTTAAAAATGACTTGTTATTTACAGTGGAAAGAATCGTGTGAAACGAATTTCGTGCAAACAACCTCAATCTGACTACTCTCCAAAAGAGGAGACAAGACAGTAAATATGATTTATTGGTCTTGGAGACATGTCTGGTAGAGAATGATGATTCTGCCCGGATATTCAATTCAGGTGCTACCAATCATGTCAGTTTCTCTTACTGAGGATTCAGTTCCTGGGAAACGTTGCCACATGGAGAGATGACTCTTTGAGTCGGAACTGGTGAGGTTGTTTCAGCTATTGCTGTAGGAAAGCTGAAGTTATTTGTTGATAAGAAACGTTATCTATTACTGGATAATGTTTTTGTAGTTCCTCATATTATGACAAACTTATTCTCGATTTCTTGTCTCATTGAACAAGGCTATACCGTCTCCTTTTCTAAGAATAGAGTATTTACTTTCAAGAATGGAATGGAGATTGGTTATGGTTCAATGGAAAATAACTTATATGTACTAAGGCCGTTAGTCATAAAAGCCTTGTTTAACACTGAAATGTTCAGTACGACAACAACAGCTAAAAGACCAAAGGTTTCTCCAAAAGAAAATGCCCATCTTTGGCATCTTAGGTTAGGTCACATCAACCTTAATAGGATTGAGAAGTTGGTGCAAAGTGGACTTCTAAAGAGTTTAGAAGAAAACTCCTTTCCGGTATGTGAATCATGTCTCGAAGGCAAGATGATCAAGAGACCTTTTATTAGAAAATATTACAGAGCCAAGGAAGCCTTGGAGCTTGTACATTCAGACCTCTGTAGTCCGATGAATGTTAGAGCTTGAGGTGGGTATGAATATTTCATCTCTTTCATAGATGATTATTCAAGGTTTGGGTATCTCTTCCTAATGCAACGTAAGTTTGAAGCCCTTGACAAGTTCAAGGAGTATAAGACTGAAGTTGGAAACTTGTTAGGTAAGAAGATAAAAACACTACGATCTGATCGTGATGGAGAGTATATGGACCTCCAATTCCAGAACTATATGATAGAACATGGGATTGCATCCCAACTCTCGGCTTTGGTATACCTTAGCAAAATGGTGTATCAGAAAGGAGAAATAGAACCTTGTTGGACATGGTTCGGTCTATGATGAGTTATGCTCATCTTTTAGACTTGTTTTGGGGTTATGTGGTGCAGACTGCATGTTATATCCTGAACAATGTTCTCTCGAAAAGTGTTTCTAAAACACCTTTTGAGTTATGGAGAGGCCATAAAGGTAGTTTATGCCACTTCAGGATTTGGGGCTGTCCGACACATGTGCTAGCGACTAACCCAAAGAAGTTAGAACTGCGTTCAAAGGTTTACCTCTTTATAGGCTACCCCAAGGAAATGAGAGGTGGATACTTCTATGACCCAAGTGAGAACAAAGTGTTTGTTTCCACAAATGTTATCTTCTTAGAAGAAAACCACATGAGGGATCATAAGCCACGAAGTAAGCTCGTTTTATGTGAGATCTCAAGTGAGACTGAGACTGCTGAGGGTTCAACAAGAGTTGTTGAACATACCGATAGATCAACAAGAGTTGTTGAGGTTGGGACGTCTAGTTAACTAGCTCAAGAGTTGAGACTGCCTTGACGTAGTGGGAGGGTTATGAACCCACCAGATCGCTACATGGGTTTGACTGAAGCCTAAAACATCATTACGAATGATGGGGTCGAGGATCCGTAGTTTTTAAAAAAGTAATGGAGGATGTTGACAAAGATGAATGGGTTAAGGCCATGAACCAGGAAATGGAGTCTATGTACTTCAATAACGTCTGGGAGCTTGTTGCCCCACGTGTGTCATGCGGACATCTAACTTCGAGTAAGTGCCTTTCACAACTTAACTCTTATCAACATGGGTTTCCCCATTACGTTGATAGTGGAGTTATTATTCTAAAAAACTCGCTTCATTTTTTTTTTTTCAAATGATCGCAATGCAATGAACGCAATTCTCCTAAACCACTGCCACCCCCAAACTTAGAGATTGGTAGCGTTCTCACTGCAAAACTAAAAACAAAATTACAAGAATGCGGTAATAAATGTTTGAACAAAGGTTTGCATAAAATAAAACTTAAGACTTTAAAAATTTGAAGAAGCTAATAAAAGTAAAGAACGCCTTGCGTTGATTAGTTAGAAGATGCGGTGAATTATACGTACCATCATAGAAACACCGCAAAGCAACGCAATCGGGAAAAAGAGAATTTCAAAAGGATAAGGCATACAAGATAACAGAAAAAAACCTTAGGCGGAACAACGCATGCGATCATGCGTGGAATTCACGCGACTGAAGCCATGCGTTGAATAATGAAGGAATTCTTCCGTTGTTCTGCGAACCGAGGAGATTTATTGTTGCATCTACAAGGAACAATCGCACCACAACTAAGGAAGCAGCCATATATCCAAAATAACAATGAAAATAAAAATAACCTATACTAAGAAAACAAGTTAAAGATAGAGTAGAAGACGTCCCTGGAAAAATAGGAGTGTTGTCACCGCAAGGAGTTTTCTATGCAGGAGATGACTCTCAACTGCTCGGGTCAAGTTGCCTTGACCATTGGAACTTCCGGCAATTGTTGGGCGCATGTTGGCCACCATGTGCTTAGAATTACCTTAAGCTCTTTTTCGACTGATTGCCCTTCTACCTTGGGGTCAATATGGCTTTCAGCGCATCACCTACACTTCAATATTGTTTGCAACCTGGTCACACAAGCTGCAATACTCCTAAGATAAAAAGTTTTCCTGTAGAGACAAATCTCAACAAACAATTAACTGCCAAGCCCCCGGCAACAGCGCCGAAAGTTTAATGATGGGAAATTAGACGTCAAATATTCGACAACTAAAATCCTTTGGACGAAATATGCGATGCATGTTCTTAAGGTATGTGTTGATAATCATGCGTCGATGGTCATGTATTGGAATAATAATGCGTTAACAAATGTATGCGATGACCATGCGTCCTGTCACAAGTTTTCTTGCGTTCACGCCAAGTTTCTCGGGTGATCCGAGGTCGAACATAGGGACTTGTAGCAAAATGAATGCAGTAATGTGCATGCGGTAATGTGCATGTGGCGGTTTGAATAAAAGAATGGAAGGGAGGTTACTAAGTTAACCCTACTCATACTCCTAAGTAATAGACAACGCAATGGGAATATGCATGGGAGGTAGAGACAAGACAACTCTTGACATGAAATAAATGAATGGAAAAATAGATAAAATGTGGAGATGATTTCATTGCAACCCTTAAGAGTGACCGCAAGGGAAACCTTAGTCAACGCAAGCCATGTGATCATGCAACACACATACAATAGTAAACCACCTCTCGGTGCAAATGCTACAGCTTCTAATGCTAGAATGCATGCGATATATGCGATAAGTCTATGGGCCTACACATAAGCCTCTATTCTTATTTATGCGATGACAAAGTGACACACACACAAATAAGGCGACCACATAATATCATACATATTCCTAGGGTGCATATGATGCAGGTTAGCAAACGAAGCTTATCTCTAAGTTCACCGTTCTTGCCTATGCGTTCTAATCCGCTCTCTCGAGTCTTAGATTTGGGTTTTAGACTACTCTCCTAAGTATGCCTAAATTATGAATGATGCGCTCATAGGACAAGGTAACCGCATGAACTTGGTTGACCTAAGATTGTTCCTATCTCTAGTAAACAATGCATACATTGCTTAATGCGACCAACCACTTACCCTCTCGGACAGTTGGTTGTTACTGGCTTTACTCATAGACAAATATTGTATTAGCCTATAGACAGACGTTGCCGCAGCTTCACACTAAGCAAATAAGGTTACTCCACACTCACGCAACGCACACCTCTTGGTGGGTTGCTACATGCTTCATATCCCTAATCCACATGACTAGTATGCGATACCCAAGCAATCTCACTAAGTGTTGCAATGAAAGTAAAAATGTTAAGCAAAGAAGATGGAGATGGAGTCGAAGGAAATAGAGAAATGCATTGAAAACAAATTGTATTAATTCCTTAATCACGAAATGTCATACAATACAATATAAGAAAAGAAAGGAAAATGAAATGACCGGATGGAAGCAAAGACTTGCTTCCAACAGATGTGCGTCAAGGCTGCTGGTAGTGCCATGGATGGGCGGTAGAGTTGACTCTCCCGAGATCTAGCTCCGGTCGAAGGCTCTGGTCGTCACTCAGAATGGATGACGGAGGTGAAGAACTCTCAGGCGTCTTCTCACGCATTTGTCTGGGTAACGCGATCGTCTTGCGTTGATCCCATTAGTATGTGTTATCGCGTAGCCGCAATCATTTAGTGACCGCATTCACTTAATACCGCAACTCTACACGATGACCGCAATCGCTTGACGAGTGCAACTCCCATGCGATGGACACATACGGCTGATTACCGCAACATCCATGCGTTGATCGATGTTCGCCTTTGCGATGGAGAGTTTCTCCGCATGTGGTCGTCTATGCGATGGTCTGGTTTCCGCGTTTGCATCCACTTCCTGTATTAGCTACAAAAATAGAACATTGAACGCATAATAGAGCATAATAACAGGTTAGTCAAGATTCTTTAATGTTGATCGACGCAAGCTCATTTTCTCGTGAATTCCTAGCATAATTGCCGTATATTATGCCTAACAACCTTCATAATTCTAAGTGAAAGGCCTAAGATGACATGCATTTTTGCATGTCATCACATAGGCTTCTTGGAACTTTCGCATATACATCGCATACGTCCTAGAGTTAGGCTCAAGTGTGTGTAGCATGATCGCATGGCTTGCGTTGACTAAGGTTGCCCTTGCGGTCACTCTTAAGGGTTGCAATGAAGGCATATCCATATTTTATCTATTTTCCCATTCATTTGTTTAATGTCAAGAGTTGTCGTGTATCTACCTCTCTTTCATACTCTTATTGCGTTGTCTGTTAGCTAGGAGTAGGAGTAGTGTTAGCTCAACAACCTCTCCAACATTCTTTTATTCAACCGCCGCATGCATATTACCGCATACATCTTGCTACAAGTCCCTGTGTTCGACCTCATATCACCCGAGAAACTTGCGTTCGCGTTATACTTGGCGTGAGCGTAAGAAAACTTGTGACAGGACGCATGATCATCGCATATATTTGTTAACGCATAGTCATTCCAATGCATGACCATCGACACATGATAATCAACGCATACATTAAGGACATGCATCGCATATTGCGTCCACGGAATTTTAGTTGTTGAGTAATTTACATCTAATTTCCCATCATCAGTCACAAAGATCGCATTGGAGGACAACGTTGCTGATCCTTTTACAAAGGCCCTCACGGCTAAAGTGTTCGAGGGTCACCTGGAGAGTCTGGGTCTGCGGGACATGCGACATCTTGTCTAGGGCAAGTGGGAGGGTATGCCCTAGGTTATTGTATATTGTACATTTTTATATTGTATTGCACATTAGTCTCCCGAGTCATTAGGACAAGTGAGAGATTGTTGGGATTGGTGTCCTAATTCTCCCGGAGTCTCGTTGTTTTGTAAAGATACACATTGTTTAATGAATAAAATAAGTATTATTTAATTCTGGTATTTGCTCATATCCAATAAACAAAGCTCCTTGGTTATCTTATGTAAACTTAAGCATGTATATGTGATATACAAGTAGATCATGCCTTAAGTGATAGCCTAAATTGGTCTGTAGTATAAGGATTAAGGTAGGATACCTGATCCTTGTGACACTACGGATGCGACCCGGTTTGTAAAACTTTGCAAGTGTTGTAAACTACTACAGGTAGTAGATCCTGACTATTCATATGGAGACGTGCGAGCGGGGGTGTCCTATACAAAGAGTTTGTATAAGACCTAGACCATTGATGCTTGTATTTATGAAGTGAAAATATGAATGATATGCGTTGATTCCTTTGAGTTTCTTGGTAAGTCCAGGGTCAAACACAGGGACTTGTGAAAATAGATTGCATTGGTAATTTTGATGAAAACTTTGCGGTAACCGGGTAAATAAATAAAGTGTTTGGTTTTGTTGATTGTTGATTAAAAATAAATAACAAATGCGGCGGAGTTTGAAAAGAGTTGGTAAATGGGAAATGCGATGAATATGCAGTGAACGGGTTGAGAAAGGTCTCGGCTAACATTCCCTAGAATGCGTTCATGCTTGCGATCATGCAACATGCATACAATAGTAAACCACCTCTCGGTGTGAATACCACAACTTCTAAGGCTAGAATGCATGCACTATATATGCGATAAGTCTACAGGGTTTACACATAAACCTCTATTCCTATTTATGCGATGAAAAAATGACATCCACACAAATATGCGACCACATAATATCATTCCTATTCCTAGGATGCATACGATGCAAGTTGACAAACAGAGCTTATCTCTAAGACCCTATCTCTTGTTTATGCAAGCCTAAACTTGCTCTTTCGAGTCCAGATTCTAACCTAACTCTCTCGAGGCATTAGGTTCTTTCTTTAGACTCTGTCTCGAGTAACTCTAAAGGGTATTTTGCACAGCATAAAACAAGACAATTGCAAGCAATGACTTCCTAGGTCATGTTAGCTTAGCTCTTCTAAACCCATTCAACTAGTTTAGCTACTCATGCATATTAAGAGAGTGAGCAGATGTAGAAATAGAACTACCATTGAATAGATATGAAGATGAATTACAAATAACAATGCAAGTATAATAAAGAGCCTGGTAGTAATTTCTTGCTGCCAGACATTTATACTGTTTCTACTCGTGCTCTAAAGATATTCTCGCTCTCGCGAGAGTCGACCCGCTCTCTACTCTTACGCCCTAAGGTTCTCTCTCGAGTTGCCCTGAGCGATCTCCGGGGCCACTACTCTACTCTTAAGAGGTATTTTGATTATATATGATATAATTGGTATAATGTATGAGATACATCTAGTGGAGGATTAATGTAAATGAGATTTACATTAAGTACCATGGAATAGAAAAAAACTATGGTTTATATGTTTCATGAGATGAAATATTAAAACTATAGTTTATAAATATAGTACGATAAGTTGATTATCATTTATATTTATAATAATATTAATTATTGGATAATTAATTCTTTTCCTTTAATAACCAGTGAGTGGGTGGTTATTGAAATTCATGGTAACCGTGAGTTTAAAAGGAAAATGGTTTTCCTATTTTCAAAAAAGTTGATTGAAAAGTTTTTTGAGATTTCTCCTTTCGCACAAAAGAAAACTCACGTAGTCGCCAAGTAAATACGGATTTAGTAAACGATGTTGGGCGAGCTAAACGACGTGCAGTATTTTACCAAAACGATCCCATAGTTTTGCTAGACGATCGCGCTGCCCAAAGTAAATGATCGTTTACTGTCTGTAGGCGACAAACGAGCTAAATGATGAGCTGAACGATCGCATAACTTTGCTAGACGTTCGCATAGCTTTATCTAAACGATTGAGCATCGACCTATACGATAGGTCTCTGTCATCTCCCACTTGCCCAGTCGTGTACACGATTGGTATTTCCTCCTTTCGTCTGCCTCATTCCCAAGTCCCGAACAGAGCCCACCATCTGGATTCTTAAACCGAGAATACCAAGGTAGCCTTGTTGGTGGTGTTAGACTCAACTCGACACCGTCGAGGTCTGTGGAGGCTGGTTCGTGGTGATGTGGAGGAGTTCGTGATCGAGGCGATCGCTGAGGACGAGTGCGAAAGTTCGTGCTGTGTTGCGATCATGTAGATCGAGTGTTCGAGGTTGCAGTTGTTCGAGCGGTCAAATCGCAAAAGGAGCGTGGAGACGCATCTGCAAATTGTTCGTACAGTTTTTTTCTCTTTTGTTCATTTTGAGTTTTTCATGCTGTAATTTCTGTATTATTTATATAAACCGCTTGTTTGAAGTCGACTGTAATGTATTGTTCATTCATGAATTGTGATTTGGAATTATCTTTCTTCCTCTGCTCATGGAAATCATGAAATCCAATTTCCTTCATGTCGCTCATCGTCTACTTCCAACTAGGCGATCGTGTAGTAAAACTCAGCGATCGTGTAGCACTTTGTATACGATCGTGTAGTAAAAGATAGGCGATCGTATAGGTTCTGAGAAGGCGATCATCTAATAGTATATAACTAAGCGATCGTGTAGTGAGGAAAGAGAGCTCTCGAGAGTGGGAGTTCGAAAGACGCTGTCGTGAGAAGCCATTTGCAGTGTGTCGCTCATCGTCTACTTCTACTAGACGATCGTGTAGTTAAAGTTCACGATCGTGTAACACTTGGTATACGATCGTATAGTAAAAGGTAGGTGATCGTATAGGTTTTGAGAAGACGAAATCGTCTAATTGTATAGCTAAGCGATCGTGTAGGAGTTTGTGGGCGATCGTGTAGTGAGGAAAGAGAGCTCTCGAGAGTGGGAGTTCGGAAGACGCTATCGTTGGAGAAGCCATTGCAGCGTGCCGCTCATCGTCTACTTCACTAAGACGATCGTGTAGTAAAACTCAGTGATCCGTGTATCACTTGGTAGACGATCGCGTATAGTTAAAAGGTAGGCGATCATATAGGTTTTGAGAAGGCGATTGTCTAAATAGTAATTAGTTTAAGCGATCGTGTAGAGAGTTTATGGCGATTCGTGTAGTGAGAAAGAGAGCTCCTGAGAGTAGGAGTTCGGAAAGACGCTGTCGTGGAGAGGCCATTGCGCGTGCCGCTCATTGTGTACTTCCACTAGGCGATTGTGTAGTAAAAGCTCAGCGATCGTGTAGCACTTGATAGACGATCGTATAGTAAAAGGTAAGCGATCATATAGGTTTAAGAAGGCGATCGTCTCTAATTGTAATAGCTAATGTTGATCGTGTAGGAGTTTGTGGGCGATCATGTGTGAGGAAAAGAGAGCTCTCGAGAGTGAGAGTTCGGAAGACGCTGTCGTGGAGAAGCCATCGCAGCGTGCCGCTCATCATCTACTTCCACTAGGCGATCGTGTAGCACTTGATAGACGATCGTATAGGTTTTGAGAAGGCGATCGTCTAATTGTAATGGCTAAGCAATCGTGTAGGAGTTTGTGGGTGATCGTGTAGTGAGGAAAGAGAGCTCTTGAGAGTGGGAGTTCGAAAGACGCTGTCGTGGAGAAGCCATCGTATGTCACATTTTCTCATGTGTGGCGCGTCACAATGTGTTGGTGTACCTGCTTGTTGGAAGACCATGGTTCTTCTCCTCACATTTCGTAACTTGAATGGTTTATGTTGCTTGTGTCTCTTAATGTAATTCTGTAGTTAGTTGAGCTTGTTGTTGCTTTCTCAATAAAAATAAAAATAACAATAATAATAATAAATAAATGATAGGTTAAAAAACCCTTGACCCTTAAACTTTCATAGAAATAACAATTTTGATCTTCAACTTTAGTTGGTAATAATTTAGTCCAGGTACTCTTAAGTTTGTAACAATTAAATCCCTAAACTCAAAAAATTACATTATATCTAAAATCAGTATCTATTTATTTAAATCACTGTGACTTGAGACAAATGGAATAATCGACAAAGAATGAATTCAAATGTAACATGATCAAGAAGATGACAAGATTCAACCCAAAAACAACACCCTAAGACTAAAATTGATATGGGGAGGGAAAGCAACGAAGGCCCTAAGGTCGAGCCTAGCGAAATGCCTAGAGGAAACATGCTACTCACATGTTCGGGCCCTATATGTTCAATTGATAATCAAATTTGATTTCTAACACCTGGGATAATCTAGGTCATTCATCCTTAGAATATACATCATTGTAGTTGCAGGGAAAGTAAGTTCATTCTCCATTCTAAAACTCTAAAATTCACATTTTTTTCGACTGTGTGTACACTGTGAGCAAGCACCACACCAAAGTACAATATCTCGAGAATGTCATATTCTCTTCCTATCCAAATTTTGCCATCAACTAAACAATTGTTTTAAAATTTATGGTAAATATCAATTTACACCCTTGAACTTTGTGATTTATTAATTTAAACTTCAAATTAATAATTGTTTTAATTTAACCCCTGAAACTCAATTTACATCAAATTAATAATTGTATCAATTTGAACTAACTTTCACAAACGTATCAATTTAAACTTTGAAATTTCATAAGTATATCAATTACTCCCGTATCTTTTGCTTCATTTCTTCTGAGGGATAGTATCAATTTAAACCCAAACTAATAAGTGTATTAATTTAAATATTGAAGTCTCATAAATACATCAATTTAAACTATGAACTTACATAAGTATATCAATTTAAACCCTAACATTTCATAAGTATATCAATTTAAATCCACTGTTATGTTTTATTTGGATACATAAACTTTGTTTGCAAAGTAAGTTGGAATAACAAAGATACAGGGAACTCTCAGGTTTCAGAGATAAGAATGAAAAGTTGTGTATTATTTCCATAATCTGAGCTTGGCACAGACTAGTTGTCGTATGAAGACATGATATACACTTTAATAATAGAACAATGACAGGAGGAGCTCTATCAAGTCCACATTTTTTTGTGTATAAAGTTTATATCGTACCTAAGTCAACTGCAGAGCTGAGAACATATCTGTTGCGCTTCGAAGGAGCTACTGTTGGTTAACGAATACGAGCCGCTTCTTCCGTTGCTTAGGCATGTCATGTTCAGCTGATTCCCCAACTGACTTGTCTGCATAAATGTTACAAAGTCATAAAAATGACGAGATTCTTTTCTTTTTTGGGGTTGTGGGGGTCTAAGAACAGAAGTAATTCTGAAAATTGTGGTTTTAAATACAGTGTAACATTAACCACTATAGTTTTTTAAAACAATTCTAAGAACAGGAGCGGAAAATTATTTTGAAAACAGTCTCCCAAACAGGTCTGTTGAGAAATAGGATTCTGAATCTCTGATATTTCATCTACAAAATATAACCTCAAACTATCGAGAAATGAGATAGGATTATAGGAGGCTTGATCCCTGACTCAATTTCAAAAAAAGAGATCCATATTTAATCTAATGTATAGATGACTTGGCCAGATCAGAAGTTGACTTTAGGTTGTGTTACGAATGCGATCAAATTCTCATATTGGCTAGATCAGCGGATGATCATGGATTTATAAAAGAGGACAATTATCTTCAATGGTGAGACGTTTTAGGTGAACCCAAAACAAATCCATGAGGGTTATGCCCAAAGTGGACAATGTCATACTATAGGGATATTTGGAGAGCTATGGTCCCTAACAAATGGTATCAGAGCCATGTCAGTAGAATCCTCGGGTGTCAAACAAAGAAGTGGAGAGCCTTGGATGATGTTAGTCAAGGTGGTATCCAACTGTGGTTGAGCTTTCAAATAGGTGGTGTGCTTAAGTGCAATTCGGAGGGATGATTACTTCGTGTTCAAGCTTTTGGACAGATGAAGTGCCATGTGTAATCCGGGGAGATGATTATTTAAAAGGAGGCTTGATGGTCCTTTGTTCGAGGGGGGGATTGTTGGAAATATGATCAAAGTCACACATTGACTAGATAAGGGGAAGATCATGGGTTTATAGGAAAGAACAACTATCAACAATGGTATAAGGTCTTTTGGGTAAAATAAAAAAATAAAGTCATAAGGGTTATTCCCAAAATGGATAATATCATTGTCGAAAATAGCCTGTTAACCTAGGGGCATTTTTGTAATTTCTTATGCACCTAGGGTTTCCTATTGTCTATTTATTTGATCAGTTCCCTTGTATTTTGTGTATCAGAATATAATAAAAAAATAAGTCTCTATCGTAGTTTTTTCTCCCTATTCTAGGGTTTTTCACGTAAACTGTGTACTTTCTCGTTTCTCTTTTTCATCATGGTATCAGAGTAAGGGGACAAAACCCTAACCGTCATCAACGAGAATCAACCACAGTCTTCTTCAGCAGCCTCTGTGGAAATCGGTGGAGTCAAACGTCGATATCACAGTAACCATTCAAGCAGCTATTGAGCGTTACCTCCAAGCCGTGCTGCCCCAACTGGTTCTAGCCGCCATTCAGAGTCGGCAGTCGTTCAACAGCTAGCTAGCTCTTCAGATCGGAGCTTCGACCAACGATCGAAGCCTAGCCCATCCGATCGAAGCTGCTTTTTAGCAAACTGTGTCGAGCCTAGACAAAAGGGTTGCAGATGTGCTCACAAAGGGGTTGCTCAACCAAAGTTTTAATTATTGTGTTAGCAAGTTGAGCCTTATTGATATTTACGCCCCAACTTGAGGGGGAGTGTTGAAAATAGCTTGTTAACCTAGGGGCGTTTTTGTAATTTTTTATGCACCTAGGGTTTCCTATTGTCTATTTATTTGGTCTGCTCCCTTGTATTCTGTGTATTAGAATAATAATAAAAAAAATAATTCTCTATCGTGGTTTTTTCTCCCTATTCTAGGGTTTTTCACGTAAACTGTATGCTCTTTCTCATTTCTCTTTTCATCAATCATATCATTGTGAAGATATTTGGAGGGTCGTTGTCCCTAAAAAGTTGGACATGAGAGCTTAGGCTACAGATCATTTGGTGAGGACGTGTAAAAGTCATAGTAAACTAAGATTTGAACTGATTTAACTCAAATCATTTGAGGCACCAAAAGTATAGTTAGTTACCTCGCAAGATAATTTCGGCGAGTTGCAGCTCCATTTTGACGTGGGAATGCAGCTCAAATAATGGCACCATGAACAGCGATCATTCATATTTTCCCCTCTAAAGAGAAAGGCCAAACCAACTGCAAACCTGTTGATTCCGAAATGTCAGTAAAGTCACGTCGATGATCCAGCAGCTAATGGTAGCACAGATATTGGATGATTCAATATGAACGCAGGGATCAACTTGAAGAAAACAAGTAAACAAATTCAGCCGTTCAAACAGGAAACTTCAAATGATATGAAATAAAAAAAAAAAGTATTTACCCAGCAATTAGTAACACCAGAGATACAACCCATAGCACATATTGGTATGGCTTATATTTGGATTTTGAAGTCGAATTATTTCCACGGGGTGCATTTCGTTGGCTAACCCACCCGAACTGAGGACGTACCAAAAACACGAATCCAAGAAGAAAACCTGAGATAAATCCTCCAATATGGGCAAAATTATCAACATGAGGAAGCACTCCCACGGCCAAATTGATTACGATGATGAAGAGGAGAGTCAACAAGGCTGCAAGCTTCATCACAGATTCTGAGTCAGTTACTAGGCAATTCATAGACAGTCAAGTGACTTTTCTATGTTGAACTTCTTTTACCTTATTTGCATATATTGTCCAATTCGTAAGGAGTTCTGACAACATGCCTCCTAAGAGACCAAAAAGAGCACCTGAAGCACCTACCGAGATACCCGACTGGATAAACAGAGCCGACATCAAACTGCCGCCAAACCCAGATACAATGTACAGCATTCCAATTCGAACTATGTATAAGAAAAGAATACAGAAAAATAATTATCACCGTTCTGCAATAAGAATATGAAGCTGTTATCAGGAAAAAAAAAAAAAAAAGAGGATAGCTCTAATTGTAATACAGAAATAAAAAAACTCATGATCAATTCACAACATGCAGTTAGTATAATCACATTGCTGGTGTCTCGAACATGTCTGCTAAATATAAAATCAAATTCCATAAGAAAATCAAGCTTAGGTTATAAAAGCTGATTAAAGATCATTACAAAAAGCTTAGGCCTCGATAACAATTATATTGTCGGCTTTCTGTTTTTGAAACTAAGGTTATAGAAACTACATAGATTAATGCTTGCTAAAGACACTTCACTCGTAAGTTTTGAAAAACAAAAAATAAGCATTTGAAAAACTACTTTTAGTTTTCAAAATTCAGCTAAGGTTTCAATTACCAGATAGGAAAACAAAGAAAAATGTTAGTCAATACAAATGAATTTTAAAAACAGAAAACCAAAACAAAATGTTACGAGATGGGCGACCTTTAATAAATCAACACTAAAATTTTCAAGAAGGCATTGAATTTTAAAGGCAAATTTCAAATCCGCGTGCATACCAAAACCAAACTCTTGCTCGAGCCTTATTCCAATGAAAACAAGACTCAGCATATTAGCAAGTATATGGAACACCCCTGCATGTAGCCATAAACAAGAGATCAATCTCCATGGCTGGTGCCCATAAACCACTTTATCAACTTCCAGAGCACCCATCTTTTCTAATCTGAAATTTGGAGATTAAATAAAGTGAGAAAGAAAAACTTAGGTACAATAACTTCTACAATGTGCATAATTTTTCTTACAATTATGAATCATATAACAGATGAATTAACTAACCAACATGATCCTAAAATACTTCACCAGAAATGTCAACAAAATTTCACTTAGCACTCTCAAAGAAAGCCTTTCTGTTGGGTAAACCCATGAGTGCAGCTTGTTACACCAACCCAAAACTTCATCACACTAACTATTTTCTGATACACACTTCATTTTGACAATAAAGATAGACTTCAATGCAGTCATGATCATCTCCAGTTACATTCAAACCATCTCTACAACACATTTTTAACACTAGATAGAATCCTCATAAAATCAGAACATAACAAAAAAGTCTAAAAGAAACAAGAACAATACCAAATGCTATCTTACAGATAATCCACACTCATTATCAGCACTAATCCTCCATTAATAAAACAGTAGATTAAACCAACAAAAACCCAATGACAAGAAAAGAGAAACTCACGTTGAAGAAGAAGGGCCAAGAAGGGGATTCTCTTTAAGGGGCTGAAATGAGAACCTACCCAAGAACCTACCAACACAAGAGGCAGAGTTCTTGGGGCAATCGTTAACGTACATAGAAATTGTAAACAGAACGGAATTAGCAACCACAAACACCGGCACCAGCCATGGAACCCACTTCTTAAATGGCCGGTACTGACCAAATTCGGTAGGAGAAGTTCCCGACGGCCGTGATCTGGCGGCCACCGGTTGAACCTCGGGTTCCCCATGACGGGAATGGACCTTGATTTCGATGCCGGCGGTGGGCTTATCCCTCGCCATTTACAAGTTTCGATTAGAAAACAAAGGGTATGTAATGAAATTCAGAAGCGGGTGAATCCCAGTGATTTCAGAATCGATAGAACCAATGGGATTTGAAAATAAGAACAAGAGATTGAAAGGATTGGTGGGTTCAGTTTTATTTTGGCTTGATTTGGAGGGAATAGGTAGCCGAAGGCGATATTGGGCCGATTAACGCAAAATCAACAAAGAGATTTAGCTTTCACTCCAAAAAAAAAAAAAAAAAAAAACAAAACGATAACTTTCTTGTGGATCTCATCTGTCTCCTTCTTTGCACTCATTTGCATCATCTTAAATAATTCAACTTTAACGAAACTTTAACTGTAGTTTTATTCGGTTCTTTCTAACCGTAAGGCAATTCTCCCATAGCCTCCTAGTTAAGAGATCATCGACCCAATCCGAGCACAACTCACTAATATATAGAGATTTTTGTACTAATGGACTAAATTGGAGAAAAAAACAAAAAGATTTGCCGCTTTATGAAATGAGGTTTTTAACCCTTCGTTGACATCAAATTCGTGTAAAATTACCATAACAAAATTTTCGTGCATACAAATTGGCTGCTCTCTCGTTCTCCTACTCCCTTTCCTCACTCACAAATCACTCTCATCACTCTAATTTTCTCGCGATCTCCCCCTTCCCTCTCACGGTCTCACTCTCCACTAGCTCTCCTTTCTCACGGTCTCGCTCTCCATTCTTCTTTCTCACTCTCTAACATTTGTAACATTGGCAAATCTACACAAGAAGAAGAAGAAGATCGTTGAAGAAGTAGATCGCTCGTCAAAGAAGATCACTCGCCAGAGAAGGAGTAGAAGATAAAAAAGAAGGAAAAAATGCATAAGGAAGAAGAAGGAAGAGAAAAAGAAAGCTTGGGTAATTTTGTAAAATAACTTGAGGATGATGTAAGCAAGAGGTAAAAAAAACTTAAGTTTTAAAAAAGTTAAGCAAAAATCATTTTGGGCTTGAAAAAATGGGGGTTTTGTACGGATGGCCCATTTTGGGGGGTCAACTGAAAAATGACCTGCATTGAAGAAATCACTGAAATTTAGCCTTTTGCTTACGTCGGCTGCTTATGAGATTACCCAATTGCCCCCGAAGATGTGCATGATTAGCCCCCATCGTCCCAACCACGATTCACGATCTCATTCTCGGTTCTCTTCTACCGATCCCCAATCCCGATCAGTGGTCCAACTCCACGTTTCCCAATCCTGCTCCCCATTCCTGATTCTTGTTCCCCAATCCCGATCCACGTCAGACTACATGTCAATTCTCTCCGCCTTTCCCTCCTAAATCTTGGTTCTCTCTCCTCGATTACTCTCTGTTCTTAATCTCAATCTTCTCTCCATCAAAATCTCGTTTCTCTCCCCATCTCGATCTCGTTTCTCTCTCCTTAATATACAATTTCTTTTCGTTCTTGATCTCGATCCTCTCTCCATCTCGATCTCATTTCTCTCTCCTTTCTCTAGATCTCGCTTCTCTCTCCTAAATTCAAATTCTGCTATGCTTCTTGATCTCGATCTCATTTCTCTCTTCTTCCAGAAAAAAAAACACATAAACAAGAAGAAAAGAAAGCCAGAAAAGAAGAAGAAGAGGAAGAAAGGCAGAAGATAGAAGAAGAAGAAGAAGAAGAAGAAGAAGAAGAAGAAGAAGAAGAAGAAAATCTAGAAAACGAAGAAGGAGAAAGAAGAAGGCTATAGGGGTTAAAGTGGTAATTTCATGGATGAATGATGTAAGCAAAAGGCCACTTTTTTGTTTTTAAAAAAATAAGGCCAAATTTCATTTGGGCCTCTTATTTTGGGCCCTCTATGCATTTTTCTCTTGAAAAATGAGTTTTTTTAATCAATTATCTCTAATATATATATATATCCTTCGTTAAGAGGTTAGAGATCTAAAATTCCACCCAACAAGGTTGGAGTACTAGAAAAAGAAAAAGAGGATTTTGGTTGCATTATTCTAGGTTCAAGTATTAACCATGTAATATGTAAGTCAAAAGATCAATTTTTATGTCTGACTTGATAGCACATATCAATTTTTATTCTAAATTTTCAATTTCATTAATTTTAACTTTGATCTTTGACAAGAATTAAAATCTTTACTTTAATAGAAGTTGTAAAGAAGTGAAGACATTGCCAGGTTTTAGCAAATATTAGAAGTGTAGTTGTCCCAAATCTGAAATGTTAAAAAAACGATGGACTTCAAGCACTATAAAAGTAGCTTATATCTTTGGTTTCTAATCATCCCAATTTAAAGCACTCTAAATCTGATATACTATTAAATTGTGTGAGCGGTATAATACTTTGAGAGAGTACTCTTGTAACCAGGGTTGAGAAAAGATTTTTATGTGATTGGAGTTTTTCCATATTAATTCTTTACAATTTTTTTCCGTAGTTTTACTTTTTTTTGGTTTGGAGTTTTTTCATGTTAATTTTTATGTTCCTAGTTCTACTATTTTCTTTTAACTTCTTTATTATTTTTCTGATTATCTTTATTATTTTTCTACTTATTCTTGTAGTAGTAGTGTGAGATTTTTCCTAACAAATGATATCAGAACTTGTAGTTTCCTTAATTTTTAAGTATGCTCTATGGTTGTAGCATTTGTTTGAACTTCCATATCATAAAGGAATTTTTGAAATGGGTTACGATAGTGTGAATAATGGGGTTGTTCACTATTTGCAGTTTTTCTAAGAAGCGAAGTAGATATGTCAAGCTTTATGAGTCTAGTAAAGTCTGATGTGGAGAAATTTGATGGAAGGATGAACTTCGACTTATGGCAAGTGTAAGTCAAGGATACATTGATACAATCTAGGTTATACAAGTGCAAGTTAAGTGGTGATAGTGGTCCAATGTATTCTAGGAGTAGTTCCAACAAAGGTTCAAAGAAGGGAGTTTTCAAGTATAAGATAGGCTGCTGGAAATGCATATAGCAAGTTTGGCAAAGAGCTTTTGGTCGAATGCTAACCTTGTCTTTCTCGTTAGGGGAGACAGTGACTTCCTTTGAAGAAAGATGAAACTCATCATTTTAGTATGTTCGCTTGACCATGATAGAGGACGTTATGTTGGCCGGTTCCATAAGTTTGAATAAGGGTATTGACTTAGCAGTTATGCAAGGTGTGCAGTGGAAGTTGTATCGATGGTGGAAGAACTTCCAGATGATCCAAGTAGGTGGAAGTTGCACTATAAATTTTAATAATGTCTATTGGCATATGACAAGAAAGTAAATTTTTGGAAGGTGGTATTTCAAATGAAAAATTCTTAGAAGGTGGTATTCCAAGTGGTCTACTCTTAATAGTGGAGTGAGTTATAATTCTTTAAGTTGAGAATTATTATTATTGGTAAAGACAATGGTTGTAGCAGAAGTTGTGAATTATTCATATATCTTGTCAAGATGGAATTTTGTTACGTTTTGACAAAATATTAGAAGTGCAATTGTCCCACGTCTGAAAGGTTCAATAAAGTAATGAACTCCAAGCATTATAAAAGTAGTCTATATATGTTTTTGGTTTCTAATAATTCCAATTCAAAACACTTAGGCCTTGTTTGGTAATCATTTCATTTTTTATTTTGAAAATTAAGTTTATTTTCTCTCCATTTTTTACAATGATTTGTATATTTTTTAAGTACAATAGTTGAATCTCTAGCTGAGTTCTAAAAACAAAACAAGTTTTTAAAAAGTTATTTTTTTTTAATAGTTTTCAAAATTTAGATTTTTTTTTTAAAAAAAAAACAGTTGCAAAAAGTATAGCAAAGAAGAAATTTGGAAATGAAAGTAGTGTCTATAGACTTTAATTTTTTTAAAACCAAGGGCCCGTTCGGTAACCATTTTATTCTTTTGTTTTTTATTTTTGAAAATTAAGCATAATTTTTCCTCATTTCTTACACTAATTTACATTTTTTTTAAGTATAATGGTTAAATTCTTAGCCAAATTTTTAAAACAAAAACATTTGAAAAAATATTTTTTTAGTTTTCAAAATTTGGTTTGGTTTTTTAAATTATTGTTAAAAAGTAGATAATAAAGTAAGAAATTTAGAGAGAGAAGTAGTGTCTATAGGCTTAATTTTAAAAAACAAAAACAAAAAACTAAAATAGTTACAAAACGGGGCCTTAAAGTTTGGTATACTAACTCAATTGTATGAGTGGTATAATGTTTTTAGAGTGTGCTTTTGTAATTGTGGCCGTGAAAAGATTAATGTATGATTATTATAACTTTTCACATACTAGAATATTTTTAGTCTTGTTTTTTCTCTAGATTTTGAAAAATTTTCAAATTAATTCTTGTATTTCCAATTTCGCATCAAGATGGTGCGGTGAATTTTGAAAAAAGAAAATTATATAAGATATATTTTGCAACATATATTCATGTTTAAGGTTCAATACGATGAAATTAAAAGTTCAAGATGAAATTTTATATGACTCATCTCAACTAAATTGGCTTTTTACCAACTTTTATTTTAGCTATCTTTACCAATAGGATCTAAATTTTATTTTAGTTTATCAACTTTTAAAATTTATACCGTAGTTCTTGAGCTTTTAAAAAATAACCATTTCATTATTGTTATTTTGCCCCATGTTCAATAATAAGTGGAATAGTAAGATTCAGACCTTTAACTTCGAAGTTGAGACATATTCTTTAACCAATTGAATTATGTTCAAATTCGCTAGCTCTTAAGTTGATTAATAAAAAATTTGGTTTTGAATATGCTCTTAGTAAGTTCAAGTTGGCTTGCTCATATGTGAACCAATGTATTGTTGTGCACATGTAATGAAGTTATTGATGGAAGTTATTAATATGTAATTATTTTTCAACGACAATGGTTAGGATGAGAAATCGAACTTTCGACCTCTAGAAATAAAATCATGTCAATTATCGTTGAGTTAACCTCACTTTGGCAGTTACTAATATGCAATTATTATGTGATCAAATGTTCTAATAATGGATTTTATAAGAGTTTGAACAAATGAGTTGATACCCCACACATATATATATGCCCATGCCACTTGCACATTCTTTAGCAAAGTCAATTTATTTATCAAACAAGTAATAATTGAATTATACTAAATACAAAAATTAGTCATTTGTTATTTTTTATATTTATTAAAATGAACCTAGTTCAATTGATGTAGTGCTTGAATTATAAACCTCGAGATTAGAGATTCAATTCATTCACCTCACAAATTATCAAAAAAAAAAAAAATCTTTTAAAATTGCGGAAAGATATAAAATATTTAATACAAACCTCCCACATAAAACATATATTTACTCTACTTGTTAACATAAATAAGAAGTTTGAGTTGAATCGAGTGGAGGATGAGTTCTAATGTTAGATTAAAAAATGAATTTGAATTTATATTATGAAAAAGCTAGGGAAAAAAACATAAAATTTGAAGAATTAAAATAAAAATTTTATTTTAAAGGTTGAAGGATAAAAAAATAAAGAAAATTCTTATAAATAGGAAAATCTAAAAAATATTTATATTTTATAGTAAAAAATTTCAAAAGTGTTTTATACTCTTGGAATTTTTTACTATAAAGTGTAAATATTTTTAAATATTTTTTCATATTTAAAAAGACCTTAAAAATAAATAAATGTATAAGGTTCTAAATTCACCAAATATAATTTTTTTTTCCTTATCTTTCATCCTCATCATCTTTGTTTAAGTTTAATTTAGATTTCAATATGAATTGTTATTGGATTATAGAGGCAAGAATTGGGTATGATGAGTTCTTTAGTTTATAATCCAATATAAAAGGCTTTAGAAGCAAGTTAGTATCCAATTCTTGCCTTTCTTTTCAATAAAAAGCCAATCAAACTCCTTTTCCAATTCCTTCATTTTAATTTTCCTTGCAAACTTAAATTTTTTTAATATCTGGCATTAGCAATTTAACTTAAAATGGTTAGGCCCTTTATAATTATTTAGTTTTTATTGTTTAAAATTGTTTTTTTTCTTGTAAATTTCTTACCACAATATTAATTTTAAAAAAAGAAATTTCTAAATTCTTAGCAAAAATTTAAAATATAATAACAAGTTTTAATTTAAAAAAAAAAAAAAGTTTAGAATTTGAAAACATGGGTGAAAAGTACCTAACGAACTTAAAAAATCAATAAATGAAAATAGACTTTTCATAACCTAATTTAAAACCAAAGACCAAATAATAAATAGTTAGCAAACAAGATCTTAGTATAATCATTTTTCTTTAGGTAGATTCATAGAAGTTAATCTCTTGCACCCTCAAGGTAGAGTCAAATTTAATGATTTTGTTAAACTTTTTTTTTTTTTTTTTTTTTTAATTTTGAATATTGGAAAAAAAGCTTAAATGTATCCACTAATTTTAGGTAACATCTAAAAATTATATAACCAATAACCTTTCTTTGACTCAAACTAGAAAGCATTGCATATTTTATTAATTAAAATTACAAAAATAACAGATAAATTTGAAAAAGGAAGAAGAATGAAGAAAAAGAGAGAAAAACTTGTATCAGCACACATTTGCCACACAAAGTTATATTGAGTCGTTCTATGAAGTATGGTTTAATTAGTTTGGATTATATTCTGATTCATGAATAGTTAATTTAATATATATAATATATATATATATATATATATATATACTTTATTGTGCCTCATCATTTTATATCCTAATCCAACTACCATAACCATGTTGTTGGGTTGTTGGAATATGCCTTACTTAAAATACCAAAAAAAAGGCTTAGAAGAGATGCTTTCTTTTGTTGGATAGGTTGTGAGATTAAAAGAGCAACAATCCCTTTTGAAGCTTTCTACATATTGAAGCCTTTGATTAACTAAATAATTAATTCTGTATAACTACTCAATCAAAGCTTTTGTTGGCCAACTAATTCTATATAACTACTCAATCAAAGCTTTTGTTGCCCCTATTTTGAAAGTTGAAGTTTAAGGATATTTTGTATAATTTAGCTTAAAAATAAAAAATGAAAAAAAAGGCAAAAAGTCGAGAACCAAGTCAATAATAAACCGAACCAAAAATAACAATCAATCAATTAGTTTTATTTTATTGGACATCGATTTGAATTCTTTCTTTATAAAATCAATCGGTTTGGTCTTGATCTTGATTGGTCCTAAAACTGAACCAACTTTCACTCTGCTTCTAGTTGAAAGCTAGTCATCCTAACTATAGGAGCATAAGAGAAGTATGTTTGTTTTAGACGTAGTTACATTATTAAAACAAGATCAGACGTGTATTCAAAAAATGAAATCACATTTTTAAAATATATTTTTTTTAATTTCTTAACATTTTTAAAATTGAGAAAATTAACCAAAGTGAGCTTGGCTAAGTTGTATTGGCATGCGCTCTGATCCAAGAGGTTGGAGATTCAAACCCCTTACTTAAAAAAATTGAAAAAAATGAAATCTTGATTGAACTCCAACAAGACAAGTTTATCTCCTACTTTTTAACAGTAGTTTTTATAGATTTAATTTTAAAATACTTAAAACTAAAACCTTGTTTTTAACCATTTAGGCACTGTTTGGTAATCATTGTTTTTTTTTTTTTTTTTTTTTTTTTTTTTTTTTTTTTTTTTTTTTTTAAAGAAAATTAAGCCTATAGACACTACTTCTACCTCCAAATTTATTCATTTGTTATTTACTTTTTACTAATTGTTTAAAAAACCAAACCAAAGTTTAAAAACTAAAAAAGAAGTAGCTTTTAAATACTTGTTTTTCTTTTTGGAATTTAGTTAAGAATTCAACCATGGTATAAAATGCAAATCATTGTAAGAAATGGAGAGGAAGTAGGCTTAATTTTTAAAAACAAAAAACAAAATGGTTATCGAACGAGGCCTTGATATTTTAAAATTAAGTCTATCGACCCTCTTCATTACCAGATTAGGACTTATTGCTTGTATTTATTTTAGAAACCAACCTAAAATGATTAATTATATCCCTAATATGTCCTTGACTTAAATGATTAGTTATTCTACCTAACGTATTAAAACTCTTCCGTAGAGACACCTTTCTAACATAGAATCCATTTAACAATACATTTATATAAGTTGGTTTGGGTGGGGAGGCTACAAAAATAGTAACAACCAGAACAGTTGACAACTCCAAAACCTGCGCTAGATCTTTTTAGTGTTAGCATAAATACATTAAATCTATATTGAATAGATAAACCCTAGGATCATTCATGTCAAATTGTCAAAAATAATAACATACCGGATTCCATTGAGAAACTAATGATAACTTCAAGATGATGATGATAGATGACTATGGTCTTCCTCAACCAAAACTCCGAATGCCCTTAGTGGGATCTTTCTCCAGATGAGATTAAAGAAAGACTGAGTGCTTATTGTTTTGGTATATTGAGGACCACAGCCTTAAGGTCTCTTTATATACTAGTTCAATTAGGGTTCCCATTAAACCCTAATTAACTAGGAATGGACTTCTACCCATTAAGTTCATACTCAATTAGGAATCTAGGACCTTAATTAATTAGATCACATAATAGGACCCAATCTAATAAAATAACCCAATGTGATAATTATTTATCCACATACATAGCCTATACTTTAATTAAACATATTATTATTTAAATATATCTAACAATCTCCCACTTGGGCTATGTCTGTGTATCTATTATAATTAAATCACATAAACCTTAAGCACGCATAAACAAGTTATTTCAATAATAGAATTCCTCTTTAGTTCAATCTGGTCCATCTCCTGTATTAGTACGGAATTAAGTCGACTTTTGTTACTACCCTTGTAACTAAATCTTCCTTGATCACCAATTTCAATACATTCAATGACATATGTCAAGTATGGATGAATAGCATGGAAATTACATGCAAAGTGATCTAGATCATGTCTGTTTCCAACTGGTCCAAATTCCTTAATGAGATCATTCTTAGAAAACTTTATGCTAAACTGCATGCATGATAAATGAGTCCAGATAATAAAACATAAACCATCAACTTTATTTTATATAGAAAATAAACAAAACAAGGTCAAAGAACATCCTCAATAACAAACTCCCATTAAACCATGAAATCAGAAAAGTGACTAACACCCATGTGAGTAACATGCTCATGAAAAACTTTAGGTGGTAAACCTTTAGTCAATGGATCTGCCACCATAGAGTTTGTTCCTATGTGTTCTATCAAAATTTGACCATTCTGAACTCTTTCTTTAATAACTAGAAACTTCACATCTACATGCTTTGACTTTGTATTGCTTCCGTTATTGTTAGAATACATCATTGCTGACTTATTGTCACAAAATAATTTTAGTGGTCATTCTATGCCAATCATTATCCGCAACCCAGTGACAAAATTTTGCAACCATATTCCATGTTTGGTTGCCTCATAACATGCTATAAACTCTGCAACCATGGTGGAAGAAGCCATAAGTGTTTGTTTAACACTTTTTCAAGATACAACTCCTCCAGCCAACAGGAAGATATAGCTTGAAGTGGATCGCAAAGTGTCTTGACATCCAGCATAATCAGAATCAGAATACCCAATGATCTCGAAAACTTCTGATCTCCGATAAGTGAGCATATAATATTTTGTTCTCTATAAATACTTCATAACTCGTTTGGCTGCTTTCCAATGATCCATCCCTAGGTTACTCAAATATCTGCCTAACATTCCAACAATGAATGCAATGTCTGGACGCGTACATACTTGAGCATACATTAGACTTCCAATGGCCGATATAGAGGGAACCTTCTGCATCTCCTTAGTCTCGAGTGTGGTCTTGGGGCATTGGTCTAAATAAAATTTGTTGAAAAAGAGAGAAGGCAAAAACACAAGATTTACGTGGAAAATCCTAGATCAGGGAGAAAAAACCACGATAGAGACTGATTTTTTATTATTGAATTGATACACAAAGTACAAGAGAATAGGCCAAATAAATAGACTAGAGGGAAACCTTAGGATATACACAATTACTAAAATACCCCTAGGGTTACAAGCTGTTTTTCGACACTCCACTTCAAGTTGGGGCGTAAATATTAATAAGGCCCAACTTATTGACACAATAATCAAAGTTTTGTCTGAGTATCCCTTTTGTGAGTATATCTGCAATTTGCTGATTTGAGGGAACATAAGGAATGCATATACTTCCGTTGTCAAGTCTTTCCTTAATGAAGTGTCGGTCGATCTCAACATGTTTTGTTCTGTCATGCTGAACAAGATTATTTGCAATACTTATTACTGCCTTATTGTCACAGAACAATTTCATTGGGAGCTCATTTCTTTGATGAAGATCTGACAACACTTTCATCAACCAGATTTCTTCACATATCCCTAAACTTATGGCTCGATACTCAGCTTTAGCACTACTTTTGGCCACAACTCTCTGTTTCTTGCTTTTCCAAGTCACTAGATTACCTCAGACAAATGTGCAATATCCATATGTTGATTTTCTATCAACAACAGATCCTGCCCAATCAGAATCAGTATAGGCTTCAATGCAACGTTTATCAAACTTCTTGAACATTAATCCCTTACTTTGTGTTCCTTTCAGATATCGTACAATGCGTTCAACCGCTGTCATGTGTTCTTCATAGGGAGCCTGCATAAACTGACTGATAGTACTCACTGCATATGATATATCGGGTCTAATGTGAGATAAGTATATCGATTTCCCCACTAACCGCTAATACCTTTATTTGTTAATCGGGACACTGTTACCTGTGTTGCTGATTCAATTGGGGGGTCAACAGGTTTGTACCCAATCATTCCTATTTCCTTTAGGAAGTCAATAGTATATTTCCGTTGGGACATTGCGATCCCATCTTTGACTGAGCTACTTCCACCAAATGACGATTTTTTCTTTCAGCTATCCCATTTTGCTGGGGAGTGTATGCACACGAACTTTGGTGGATAATTCCTTTGGATGCAAGGAAGTCCTAGAAGGAAGCGTTAAAGAATTTCCGCCCATTGTCACTTCTCAAAAACCAATCCTGACATTAAATTATTTTTCCATAGTAGCATAGAATTACTGGAATACAGATGACACCTCGGACTTATCAGTGAAAAGAAAGACCCAAGTAAGCCGAGTGTGGTCATCTATAAAGGTGACAAACTAGCATTTTTCTGTGGAGGTTGTGGTTGGTGAGGGACCCCAAACATCACTATGAACTAAGGTGAAGGGTTTGGATGGTTTGTAGGGCTGAGAGTGGAAGGAGACACGACTCTGTTTGGCACGAATACAAACATCACAGTTTAAAGAAGACATATTAATATTGCGAAATAAATGCAGAAACAAGTATTTCAACGGAGATAAATGTCCTTTCCCTGCAACAGGTGAAAATGACCCATCTGCAATTCTAATTCATTCATTGCCAGCACTCGGACAATATGAAAGAAANGTTGGTGAGGGACCCCAAACATCACTATGAACTAAGGTGAAGGGTTTGGATGGTTTGTAGGGCTGAGAGTGGAAGGAGACACGACTTTGTTTGGCACGAATACAAACATCACAATGTAAAGAAGACATATTAATATTGCAAAATAAATACGGAAACAAGTATTTCATGTATTGAAAATTTGGATGTCCTAAGCGATAATGCCATAACAAAAAATCATTCTCAAAAGTAGAAAAATTTAAAGAGACAAGGCTAATCCTATAATCATTCCTAAAGGAAGTATTATCAGTCAGGAAGTAGAGTCCTCTATCGTGTCGGACAGTGCCAATCGTCGTCCCCGAGCTCAGATCCTGCACTAAAACAGAGTCAGGTGAAAAAACTACGTGACAACTCAGATCTCTTGTAATTTTACTGATGGATAACAAATTATATGATATTTTAGGAACATGAAATACATCCCGCAATACTAAACCCTTAAACGGAGATAAATGCCCTTTCCCTGTAACAGGTGCAAACAACTCATCTGCAATTCTAATTCGTTCGTTACCAGCACTTGGACAATATGAAAGAAACTGATTAGAAGTACTAGTAAGATGATCTATCGCCCCTGAGTCAACAATCCATGGTTTTTACCATTAATACTAATAAGACCAAAAGATTGGATAGTACCTGACTGGGCGATGGCACTGACTCCAATTATACTTAGGTTGGTTGTACTGTTTGCTGAGGGTTGATGCTGAGGATTCTCATTCGCCGAGTCACTCACAAGAGCACATCTAGGGGTTGATTTGTCATGTGACTGGTGACGTTTACTGTTCGAGGGCCGTCCGTGTAGCTTTCAACACTGGTCTTTTGTATGCCACGACTTTTTCGTTCACAGATAGGAGTGGGCTTTTTATGGCCGTCAGTGCTGGGGGTGGCAAAAGCAGCAACATCTGTAGAGGTAATCACTATGTTATTCATTGCATTTGATCTGTCTTCCTTCAGACATATTTCTGAGCAAACTTCCATGAAAGAAGGAGTAGGGCATTGCCCTAGAATACGACTCGGAACGACATCAAACTTCGAATTTAGCCCAGCAAGAAAGTCATAGACATGGTTAATTTCTTCAATTTTTGCATACTGTGCTCCGTCATATGCACATTTCCAGACTATCTCCCTACAAAGACCCATCTCTTTCCACAAAAGAGACATTTTATTGAGATAGGACGTTACGTCCATAGTCCCTTGCTTGCATTCATGTGCCTATTTTCGTAACGTATAAAGCAAGGATGCATTCTGCCTCTTTGAATAAAGTTGTTGAACAACATCCCAAATATCTTTGGCATTTACAGCATAAAGTAACGGTATGCCAATCTGGGGTTTCATACTATTAATCTGAACAGATCTCAACAGCGAGTCTTCCTCTTTCCAGATCCGTTCCTAAGGGTCTCCTGGTATGGGCTTAGGTATCTCTCCAGTCAAGTACCCACATTTATGACGTCCTTCCAAGGCCATTCTAATGGATTGAGACTAGGAAAAGTAGTTCTGGCTATTCAGTTTTTCTCCGGTAATAAATCTTGCAGAATTTCCCATGAATCCAAACATAATATTAGTAGTGGGTAAAATAGGGAAAAAATTTATTGAGTTTTTAGAATATATTTGGTATGTTGAACAATAATTCTAGTTGAGAGTTCGTCCTAAGAACCGTTCCAAAATCGACAATCTACTGTTAGAGATGGACAAAACGCCATTGGAGATCATTTGTAGACCCTCGACAAGGTTGCTGTGCAGACCCCACTGCTGGCGCCATCGAAGCAGACCGCTGGATCGAAGAGCCGGTCGAAGCACTTGGGCAGAAGACCAACGCATAGGGTTCAACCGACTTCTCCCGGGAGGACTCGACCATAAAGAGTGCTGGGTTTGCTAGCTGGATCATCGCGACCGGTTGTTGCTCGGCTAGGCCATCGCGAAGTTAGGCGGCGGAATCACGCGGCTGGGTCTGAAACGCACTAGGTCACGCGACTGGAGGTCTGGCGCAACCGGTTACTGCTCAGCTAGGTCATCGTGAAGTCGGGCAGTAGAATTAAGCGACTGGGTCTGGAACGCACTAGGGTCATGCGACTGAAGGTGCGGCTGTCCGGATGTGGTCGAGCGACTGCGGTTGGGTCGATTGGGGTTGAAATCCTATGGGATCTATTCGGCTGGGAATGGGCGGCTGGAGCTAGGTCGGCTAGGGTTGAAGTCCGACATTGATTGGATGATTTTCAGCAGCATGACTTTGAGTTACTGTTCCATGGCCTCTCGTACGGCTTTAGTGATGTCGATGTTTACGGTCCCATTAGTCCCAATGGAGGTTTTTCATGGAGAATCTGGTCTATTCTCATCGATGGTGGCTAGGGTTTCGTCGCCATGCTCTGATACCATGTTGAAAAAGAGAGAAGGCAATACAAGATTTACGTAGAAAACCCTAGATCAGGGAGAAAAAACCACGATAGAGACTGATTTTTTATTATTGAATTGATACACAAAGTACAAGAGAATAGGCTAAATAAATAGACTAGAGGGAAGCCCTAGAGTATACATTACTAAAATACCCCTAGGGTTACAAGCTGTTTTTCGACAAAATTTATCACCTTTAGCGATTGGGGAATCTCCTAGTGCACAATCTTTCATGCCAAATCTACTTAAAATCTTTTCAATGTAGTTCTTTTGTGACAATCTCAAAATATATTGAGAACGATCTCGTAGTATTTCAATTCCTAATAAAAAAGAAGCATCACCAAGATCCTTCATCTCAAAATTCCTTTTGAGAAATCTCTTAGTATCATGCAATAAACCTACATCATTACTAGCCATGAGTATGTCATAGACATATAACACCAGAAAGATTGATTTACTCCCACTGAACTTGTGATATACACAATCTTCCACTATGTTTATCTCGAAACCAAAGGAGGTTATCACTTCATGGAATTTGTGATACCATTGATGAGAGGCTTGCTTGAGACCGTAGATGGATTTATTCAATTTGCACACCATAGATTTTGAATTACCAGACACAAAGTTTTCCAGTTGCACTATATAAATCGTCTCATCAATGTTCCCATTGAGAAACACAGTTTTTACATCCATCTGGTGTAGCTCTAAATCAAAGTGAGCTACCAGTACCATGATTACCCTAAAAAAGTCTTTCGATGAAACCAGAAAGAAAGTCTCTTTGTAATCATTCTTCTTTTTATGAAGAAGATTGGGGAATATATTGAGAGAAAATTTGAGAAAATTAGGGAAGAAAGAGATATGGAGAGAGTTAGAATATAATTTTCCTAATCTAAATTTCTTGATTCTCCTTTTATTTTTATTTTCTAATATAATTTTTTCTTGTCCTTGTGTGGTTTAGGTTCCATGATCGGTGTGAGGTGTGGGCCTGACGCATTTGGTTTTTGCAGACGATTTGATGATTTTCTATGCAGTTGAGAGAGATTCTTTTGAGTTTGTGAGGCATGTCCTAGCAGATTTTGTAGGGTTGTCTGGGTTAGTTGCAAATGTTGGAAAGAGTTCCATGTTTGTTGTGGGTATGGAATCTGGGGAGGCGGAGGAACTAGCTGCATTTATGGGTTTCTCTCTTGGTTCGCTGCCTGTTAGGTACTTGGGTTTACCTTTATTGGTGGGTCGGTTGAGGGCTGAGGATTATGCTCCTTTGATTCAGAGGATTATAGCTCGTATTAGAAACTGGGCAGCATGGTCCCTCTTCTTTGTTGGGAGGTTACAGCTTGTTAGGTCTGTCTTACAATCCTTTCAGGTATTTTGGTGTAGCATTTTTGTGTTACCTGCGTGTGTAATTCATGAGGTTGATCGTCTGTTACGTACTTATTTATGGAAGGGTAGTGCAATGAGTCAGGGTGGTGCACGGGTGGCATGGGATGAGGTGTGCTTGCTGTTGGGCGAGGAGAGGTTGGGTGTGAAGCATGTGGCATCTTGGAACCAGGCTGCTATTATGAAGCTACTCTGGCTTCTCTTAATTAAACCAGGTTCATTATAGGTGGCGTGGGTGGAGGCTTTTGTTTTGCGTGGGCGGTCTCTGTGGGTTGTTCAGAGTGAGGTTGGGAGGTCTTGGTGCTTGAGGGCTATCTTGCGAAATAGAGATAGATTCAAGCATTTGGTTCGTTTGATGGTTGGTCTTGTTTTGTTTGGTAGGATCCTTGGCTGCCGGGGGGTGCGATTTTGGATTCATATAGGTCTACGGTGGTTTATGATGCAGGGAGTAGTTTGGAGGCGCGGTTGTCGGAATTCATGGATGGTGAGGGAGGTTGGAGTTGGCCTACAGTGTCTTGGGAACTTCTTGAGATCTGGGGTCTTATTCAGGCAGTGGAGCCGAGGGTGATAGGGGAAGATTATTGGGTGTGGGTACCGGATCGAAGGGTCAATTTTCTATCGCTAGTGCGTGGGAGAGTTTGCGTCCAAGGGTGTCTTGGGCTAGTATTTTATAGGCGAGGGGTGGTATTCCGTGTCACTCCTTCTATGCGTGGTTAGCTGTGAGGGTCAGGTTGAGTACACGAGATTGGTTGAGGAGTTGGGGTGTGTTGTTAGAGGGGGGTGCCTTTTGTGGGGGAGGTGTGGAGTTCACGAGATCATTTATTTTTTGAGTGTGGGTTTGGGAAAGAGGTGTGGTCTAGTGTGTTGCGTCAGTTGGGCTCGTCGCATCGGGTGGCGAGTTAGGATGTGAAGTTAAGTTGGTTGTGTCGAGTGGGTCGGGTAAGGGGGTGCGTAGTTATTT
The DNA here is from genome assembly GCF_009727055.1 of Benincasa hispida. NCBI lineage: Eukaryota > Viridiplantae > Streptophyta > Magnoliopsida > Cucurbitales > Cucurbitaceae > Benincasa > Benincasa hispida. The sequence continues at coordinate 19,616,846 of NC_052356.1, forward strand.
CGTATTTTCTGGTGTGCTTCCATATACTACATCTAGCAAGAACGTAATCGGCGACTGCATGGAAATAGACCGAGGTCAGTGTCAGCTCAAGTTCACCTTATGGTCTCTACGGTTCGTGCTCGTGCTTCTTCCTGGCGGGTTGATCTTCTTGGTCTTATATAGTGTGTTTACAGATATTTTTCTTATTGTACTTTCTGTTTTTTTTTTTTTTTTGTCCTTTGTTTGTGGGAGTTTGTTTTCTTTTCTGTGGCTCTCTCTAGTGGCCTGCGAGTTTGTTTCCTTTTGTGTTGGTTTTGTTCTGATCTTATCTTGTAGGCTTTGTTTTGAGTTTTGTTACCCTGTCTTTGCTTGTGCTTTGATGCTTTGATGTATTGATCTCGGGTTATGGGATCCCCTTGTTGTTGTATAATAATATCACCTATTCTAAAAAAAATGGGCCTTAAGTGAGTTAAGACTATTTTATTTTCTTTAAATTAATAAAATCAAATAACATTATACTTCTATTCATGTTGTGTTACTTGATTTAACATAAATGAAATAGTATTTCGGTGGAATGTTTCATACGAACTCTTTTTTTTTTCTTAATAAGAGATTCATTAGTAGTAATAATAATAATAAGGAGAAGGGTTTTTTTTTTTTTTTTTTTTTTTTTTTTTTTTTTTTTTTTTTTAATATAGACAATAGATATTATAATAAATATTAAAAATATTAAACTTTTGAGATCTTTAGAACAAAATCTTTTCTGTTTAATTTGCTATTTATGAAATTTAATTGAAGTATCTACTGTAATATTTTCAACCTAACATAATATTGAAATTATTGGTAAAAATATATAATAATTGGTGATTTTGTTCATTTTCAAAAGAACAAAAATTTTCATAATTTTAACCTATAAAACTAACAAAATCTTTGAAATGAAAAAATTAACAACTATATATAAATATCCATAGAATTAGAAGATTCATCCCATACATAACATGTATTTTATATATTTAAAAAAGATCAATACATAATATATTAGAGGCATGATTTGGTTTTGAAAATTTTAGTAAGTCGGTATTTTATTTTTTTGGATTATAGAAAAAAATGTAGTATTCACATAATTTATTACTTTGCTATATAATTTTAGCCATAATTTCTTACTTATTTTGTTTTGGACATATGTTTATATCAAAGTTAATAGTGAAAAGCCCACATTGCACAAATGGCAATCTTTCCTCAATTCGATAGTTAAAAACATACCCTACAAAAACAAACTATAAAGTTATGGTTCCATATAATTTGTAGTAAAAAAAGGTTTACTATATTTCTTGATTGAATAATTTACCAATAACGTTCCACCCCTAGTCGTTGACTCCAAGCGAAAGCGTTCACGTTCAATCCATCAACTCCAAGCGCAAACCCACGTTCATCTAGTTGTCACACTCGATCTCGGAGTCGGTTCATCGTTCATTCTTCCAGCCACCACTCGCAGTCGTACATCCAGTCACTGCTCGGAGTCATTCTTCCAGCCGCCCCTCAGAATCGTTCATCCAGCTGCCCCTCGAAAGTTTCATTTTCACTTTCATTTTGTCCAACTTCTAAGTTTCATCTTCCATCTTAGGTATCGTTCTCCAAATTAATGGATCTATTGATTTTAATGTTTTTTATTTACAAAATTGGTTTATTCTTTCTATTGTTTTGGGTGGAAATTTTTTAGGGGAAAAACTGAGATTTTAGAATATCAAATTCTAAAAAATCGTTAATGTCATTTTTATTTTGTTAAACTATTGTTTTTTATGGAGGGCGTGACTAAAAATACAAGTCCGAGCACAAAGAAAACGACAAGAGGAAGTCACCACCCAACTCGACATCTATTGAAACAAAAGTGGTGAAGAAGAATAAGCCAACTACTATGAATAAGACCTCCAGTGCATGGGAAAATTTTACAAAAGTTGAAGGTAAGTCCGATTTCCCTAAAGCAAAGTATAATTATTGTGATGTTACCTATGCATGTGATACTCAAAAGAATGATACCACAGACATGTTAAAGCATATTCGTATTAAGTGTAAAAAATATTCAAGAAGAATAAATGATGCTAAAAATTCACTTTTTTTTTATGTTCCTACTAGATGGAATTCCACATATGTTATGTTAGACATTGCTGAAAAATTTCAAAAAGCGTTTAAAAGATTAAAAGTGGAGGATGAATAATATGCTTTGGAATTTTTGGAAAACGACAAGAAAAAAGGAAATGGTCCTATTATAAGTGAAGATTGGGATAATGCACGTGCTTTAGTCAAGTTCTAGAAATTATTTCATGATGTTACTGTGTAAATTTCTGCTTCATTGACTGTAACATCAAATCTCTATTTCCATGAAATTTGTTTAATTCAACAACAAATTCAACATTATTCAATATGTGATAATCCTTTGTTGTCTGCCATGGCGAGTAGAATGGAAGCAAAATTTGACAAATATTGGAAGAAAATGATAGGATAAATCTTCTCTTGTATATTGCTATTGTTTTAGAACCTCGTTATAAGTTGAAATTTGTGATATTTATGCTTATGATTTTGTATGATGGAGTTATGACAAATGAAATTGGGAAAAAAATTGAAGATGTGATTAGAAGAATGTACAATAAGTATAAAAGTGTTGATGAGGAGGAGGATAGCGCAACAAATCAAATTGAGAAATTGGAGAATTTGATGGAGAAGAACAACGATGATGAATCTCAAGCTGCTTACAATTATTATATGTTTGTTGAACACTTGAGTAAAAAAGACAGTGAAGGGATTAAAACCGAGTTCGATAATTATATCATTGAGCCATGCGAAAAATCAAAGATTCTAAAGTACCAGTTTATCCCCTCGTAGATAGCCAATTTGACATCCTAACATGGTGGAAAGCAAATTTTGGAAAGTATATGATTCTAGAAAAAATGGCTAAGGATATATTTTTTATTCCTATCTCAATTGTAGCTTCAGAGTCCATTTTCAACACGGGAGATCAGGTTTTAGGTTTATGTCAGAGTACATTGTCTTCAAAAATGGTTGAAGCTCTTGTTTGTGCACAAAATTGGATGTGTTCTATACCAATTATACATAGAGATGAGATAATTGAAATAAGAATCGACCGTATTGAAAAACTTGAGTCAGGTAATTTGTTTAATCTAAGTATACTTTTTAATATCTCTTTATTTATATTTCATAAATAATTTTGTTTTTTTTTTTTTTTTTTTTTTTTTTTTTTTTTTTTTTTTTGTTAAAAATCATTAGTGGAGAAGACGAAGCATCCACGGTAGTTACTAGTTAATCAAGGTGATTGAAGAATTGAGTGGGAGGCACCTTGGATTTACTTTGCTTGGAATTTAATTTCATGTTTGAACTTGGATTTTAGGTTGTGTTTGAACTTTGAATGGGGACTTAGACTAGATGGATAGATTGTATTTTATGTTTGAACTTGGATCAACTCTAGAGAGATGTCTTCAATATTTAACTTTTATTGAGATTTTGAATGAAATTTTATTGAGATTTTGGATGAACTTTAATTTAGATGAACTTTGTTTAAGATTTTGGATGAACTTTAATTTAGATTTAGACGAACTTTAATTGAGATTTTGGATGAAATTTTATTAAGATTTGGATGAACTTTAATTTAGATTTGGATGAATTTTGATTGAGAATTTGGATGAATTTAAATTTAGATTTAGATGAATTTTAATTGAGATTTTGGTAACAAGGAAAGGTAAAAATCTAGCTGAACAGAAGACACAACACAGCAGCGGAAAATGATATTTTTTTTAAAAAAAACTGAACCATTGGTTAAAAATCAAACCAAAACTGATGGAAATCGGTTTTCAACGGTTCTATTTAATTGAGAATCGAGCACTTCGGTTCGATTCATGGTTTGGTCACAAACCGGACCGAATCGAACTGTGCATACCCCTAGTTTGAATAGCATACCCATTGATCTCCTGCATTTTCCAAAGTCTTATTGTTCATTTAATTGTTATATTTATTATCCTCTCATCTATCATATGTGAATTTTTTTCCTAAATCAATGAAAGCATAACCAACAAAAAGGAAGAGTTTTTTTCCCTATATCAATGAAAGCATAATCAAGGTGACATGAGTGAGAAAAATGTGAGAATGAAGAAGATTGGGGAATATATTGAGAGAAAATTTGAGAAAATTAAGGAAGAAAGAGATATGGAGAGAGTTAGAATATAAAGTTCTTGACTCTCCTTTTATTTTTATTTTCTAATATAAATTTTTCTTGTCCATGTTCTCAATAGCATAAAGTTAAGGTTATAATTACTAAGATTCTGTTTGATAATCATTTTGTTTTTAAAAAATTAAGCTTATGGATACTACTTTTACCTTCAAATTTCTTTTCACCAATGATTTAAAAAACCGAGTCAATTTTTGAGAACTTAAAAAAAAATAGCTTTCAAAAAGTTGGTTTTGTTTTTGGAATTTAGCTAAGAATTCAACAATTATACTTAAAAAAGATGCAAATAATAGTAAGAAATGTGACCGATATAGGTTTAATTTTTTTAAAAAAAAATGGTTAAAAATGGCCCTTAAGTGAGTTAAAGACTATTTTATACTTTCTTTAAATTAATAAAATCAAATAACTTTATACTTCCATTCATGTTGTATTACTTGATTTAAGATAAATGAAATAGTATTTCGGTGGAATGTTACTTAATTTATTAAATCATATTTTAGAGTGATTTTATAAACTTTAACTATATATATATAAGAGTTGATTCTTGAACTTATAAAAAGAGTAACATCTCAAAAAAGAGTCTTGAAGAGTGAAATAGTTATTTCTAAGCTATTAAAATATTATTAACGGTGTCTCTTCCTCTTCTTACTTCTAGTTTCTACTGCGACTTTTGTTAGCAAATTGCATGCTTAATAATTTTAAGAGAGTTTCTTCTATCGTTTTCATATAATCTTACTTCTATTGTTGGCATTGGATCGTACTAAAAAAATTATTGACTTTGGCATGAAATTGAAGAGCAGTAAACATAAGTTAAATAGAGAAAAAAATTAGGAGAGAAATTAGAGAGCTAAAAGGAAAGTTTTTAAGAGAAAATAGATAAGAACGAAAAAAAATTTAGAAGGAGAAATTTAATAAAGAGAAAAAATAATTAATCTTTTGTTATCATCGCCAAGTGGTTTTTCTGATTATTATTATTTTTCTTTTCTCCCTCTGGTTCTCATTCTAGTTCAATTTCTTGCTCTTGCTCTCATATTGCTAATTTTCTTGTTCGTGTTCTTGTTCACTTTTTTGCTCTTATCTCTTGTACATTGCTAGAAGAGGAGGAAACAATTCTATTCGTTTGAATAAGATAGTAGGAGGGAGCCCTAATTTTTTTCACGTCAATCTATCAAATTATCCCAAAAATGTAAAAAAGAAAATAGACGAAATTTTAGAAATTTAAAGGTATGGTTTGGTATGCAATCTGAAAATACAAATGTGAAAAAAATGAGAGATTTAATTAAAGGTTGGTCGTATTTTAACTAATTGTCCAAAATGGTTTGATATAATATATTTATATAAATCATAAAATTAATTATAGTTATCCACTAAATATTATATTGAATGTAAAGTATTAATAAATTATTGACATGTTTTATGTAGAGAAATTTTCACAGATAGAAAAAATATCAAACTATTTATAGAAATAGCAAAAAAAAAAAAAAAAAATACTGATAGACAATGATAGACTTCTATTAGCGTCTATCAGTGATAGATATTAGTTCCTATTACTATAGTATCTACGATAGACTTTTATTAGTTTTTATCACTTATAGACACTAATAGACTTCGATCAATGATAGACTTCTATTAACGTCTATCAATAATAGACTTGTATCAGTTTCTATCAATGATAGACTTCTATTGATGCATTTTGTTGAGAACAAAAGCTGGACAAGAGGATTCACCTGACCTTCATATGCCTTTGACGGTAATTTTGTAATTTGGAGAAGATGTTACCTACAAAATAATAAAAAAAAAAAAAAATAACACACCAACACTTTGATGCTTAAGTTAGATATGAGCACAAAGGTTGAGCAAACAAGTTTAGGGAGGAAGATGAACTTATCTTCTGCAAGGCTATCATGCTCTATTTTTAATGGAGTTCTGTCAGGGGCCTTTGATCGACCAAATATGTATAAATGATAAAAATAAAGATAGATAAGGTCTAAGTGTAAGCATACACTATCGATGAAGTAATAAATCTTAGAGTACTAATCCAAGAGTCGAATCCCACGAGACTAGAATCAATTTTAATGTTATTTATGATCGCAAACCAATGTGACCAAAGGTAAACAAGTTGTTGAAGGAACTCTTATGGGAGAGAACCTTGAGCAGAAGCGGATCGACTAAATTTCATTTTCATTAAATATAAAGTTTACAGTAAACAATAAACAAGATATGCGCTCAATTCTAAATTACAGCATGCTTTAGAAAGGGTTTCAAGAAACCTCACCTTTGAAGACCTTTCTTCACATTTTTCCTTGAACGGTTCACAAACAACTTGAAGACTTTCTTCAAGATTAACCTCTAACATGACGGACACTAACACGAATGTTTCATTGGTATTCTCAGGGTAAGAACCCAGGAGTGGTTGGCTCTGATTATTTTGGATTTTGAGGGAAAACTTAATGTAGAGGAGGAAAGCTAGAGAACTCTCTCAAAGATTCAAAACCACAGAACTCTTCTGTTATCTTTTTCTCTTTCTCAATCTCGATTAACCAACCAACAAGAAGAAGAAACATTTTTCTTTTATTCTCCTTGCCAAAAATAACCACCACCCACTTACGTGGATGGAGAGAAAAGAATGGGAAGAGAGTTGTAACTCTCTTATTATTAAAATAATAGTAATATAAATATGATAACTAACTTATCATATTATATATATATATATATATATATATCAAATTATATGTTATATCAAATATAACATATAACCTATAGTCTTAATATTATATCACATACAATATAAACTATAGTTTCTTTTCTCTTTTTATGGCATTTAATATAAATCATATTTATATTAAATTTAACAACTATGAATCTAATTCATAGAAACTATATTTGAATCTCATTCAAATATTTATTTCCTCCCATTAAGCTATAATGCGTCAAATACATTATGACAATTATATCATATATAATTGAAACTACTTAATTATATCATATATAATTAAATCCCTCCATTAATTTGAACAATTTAAATTAATCCAAAAACTGATTCTCAATTAATCCTATTGAGCTATCAAGGAGACCTCATGGATCTATAGCTTGAAGCTTCAACGGTACATGAATAATTAGTTAAACTCTTTAATTACATTATACATCATCCGTTAACTGTCGGGCACTCTACTAAAGACCGACAGTTGCACTATTCGCACTACAGATATATTTCTGTTTCCATTGGATATAACCAATCAACAGTATGATGACCCTTCACAAATTGCTCGTAAGTACAGATAGACCAAATTACCATTTTTCCCCTGTAGTTACATCTAGCTTCTTAAGTACCATTGATCCCTCTAATGAACAATATATCATAGTCCAACTATGACTAAACCCTTCTCGAGCCAAGAGAGGGTGTGACGCCACATTGTTCTAGACCCAGAATCAACCTTTAAGGGAGCAAGTTATCTACTTACTCCTATCTTAGGGAAGGAGTGAATTTCATCTTGTGTAGTTGTGTTCCCAGCTCCCCAATCAAACGAATCCCCAAAATGGTAGGCTTGTTGAGTCGGCGCTCTAGCCACTCTCACCCATACAAATCAAAGAATTTCCCTCATAGGCAGAAGTCACAACTCACTCAAGATTCAGGTCATGTTACCTATGATCATTCTGGTGAAATGTAAGTCTCTATTTTGAACGGCGTTATATAATGAGACTAAACATTTCGTGGTCCGGTCTTATAATAACTCCTTTGTATAGAATATCCCCGCTTGTATGTCTATACATGAATGATCAAGATCAGATCATTTGTAGCACTTTACAACAATTGTACCACCTACAAAGCAGGCCATACTCGTAGTATCACTAGGATAAGGTACCCAACCTTATCCATCTACTACAGACCATTTAAGTTATCACTTAAACATGATCCACCCGTATGTCTCTATATACATGTTTAAGTTACAAAGATAACCTTGGATGTTAGTTTATTAGTTTGTGGTTAATGCAACTAAAATATCATATATTTTATAGATAATGAATAAAATATCATATATTTTATTAAATACACAATGAGTTTGTTCAATAATGTTTACAAACTATAAGACCCTACGAAATTTAAGGCATCAACCCCAACAGTTGTGATGTAGATAATGAGTAGGCGGAGTTTGGCTTAAAAACACTAAATAAGAATGGGTGAACAGGGGTGTAACAATGTTTCAACCGTTTATGTGATACGTTTTGACAATGCGGCCACAACATACTAGGACACTGAATTACTCATGGACAGAAAAATTCTCCTATACGGTCTTGTATCGAGTTCCTTTAGGAGTTTTAAACAACTAATGTCTATAATTTTATGGTTAGCTAGATCTTAGATTAATTTTCATACAATTTATTTATCCTATGATATCTCTTATTTCTAAGGCGATGTGACAGTCTTATTTCTAGGCTCTTCGTCCCATATCCCTTTGTTACATCCATTTATATTTTATGACATTCTCGGCGTTAGGACTCCGCTAGATTGTTAAATTAGATGGTCAATTTAACTTAATAATTTTAACTTTAAATTCAACAAAGAAAATGTGTAAGATAAAGTGGTATGAAATGCATATTGGTCAAGCCATAAAAACCCAAGGGTATCCACATTGTTAAACTCTTAAAAGAATTTAGCTTATAACTAATGATAAAAGAATGAACTGAAGGATCTCATACCGAGAGTTCCATGAGCGAGTTCAGATCGCTCCGATTTTACAGTGACCGAAACACAAAAGATATACATTCAATACTAACAGTTATGCATATAAACCTAATTATCGGCATGCTCAGAACACAATGAATAAGAGGGAAAGGGTTCATACCAGTGGAAGACTCTCTTCATACGTCTGAACTCTAAGCAGCAGAAACCCTCCAACGGATCTACTAACACCCGACTATATATTGACTGCAATAACACGGTCAGTACAACACGAACACTGCAGCGGGGACGACACCACCACAAGTGAAACCCAGGTATCCTCGGCATGAAAACCCAAAGAGTGGGCTTTGGTGAGTTTGGTAGAGGACGGAGGATAACGCGTCGTATAGACGATAAGAAAGTGGGAGATGGAATTGTTCTATCATATAGCAAAAATGCTTACCGTATAGAAGAGCTACACGATCGTGTATGAAAGGCTGAACGATTGTTTTAGAAAAAATGTATACGATTGTTTTGAGAAAACATGAGGTAGACGATCGTTTAGACAGACGAGCTTCTATCGTATAGGCTCTCGCGATCGCTTTCACGAATTCTTTTAGGCGTGGACGAAAATATGAATGCACGATTGTGAAAAATGAAAACGATTTTCCTTTTTTAACTCGCCGGATACCATAACCAACGCAGCTCACTTCCAACGTCCGAATGTGGACAAATTAATTAATTATCATATAATTAATTAAGTAATTTAAATAATAAATATAATCATATTATATTTATATCCTATAGTTTGATATCATATATCTACTATAGTATTTTCTCCTCTACTTGATATAAATCATATTTATATCTAATTTCCTTCAAAATAATGTATCTCATATATTTAGCCAATTATATCATATATAATTAACCAGTCCAATTATATCATATATAATTGAACTTCCTCTTGTCAATTTAAACATTTCAAATTAACCTAAACACTGGTTCTCTACTTTATCCAAGCTACCCAGGGGACCTAATGAACCTGTGGCTTGAAACTCCAACGGTACGTGAATAGCTGATTAAACTCTTTAGCCACGAGATCCACCATCCGTTAACTGTCAGTGATTCCACTAAAGATCAACAGCTGAACTCTTCTTACCACAGATATATTTCTGTGTCCATCGGATATAACCAATCATGAGTACGATGACCCTTCATAGAAGCTTGTAAGTACAGCTGGGTCAATTAACCGTTTTGCCCCTATAATTACATCGCACTCTTTAAGTACCACTGATTCCTCTAATGAACAATATAACATAGTCCAACTATGTGTGAACACCTCTCGGGCCAAAAGAAGGTGTGTGGCGCCACATCGTTCAAGCCCCGGAATCAGCCCTTAAGGGAGCCATCTATCTACTTACCCTTGCCTTGGGGAAGGAGTGAATTCCATCTTGTGTAGTTGAGTTTCCAGCTCCCAAATCAGACGAATCCTCAAAATAGTAGATTTGAATGGGTGACCTGGCCACTCGCACCTATACAAATCAAAGAACCGCTCTCAATGGCAGGATTTTCCAACTCACTCAGGATTGAGGTCATGTTATCTATGGTCATCTTAGTGAAGTGAAGTCTCTGTCATGAACAATGTAATATAACGAGATATCACTTCGTGGTCAGGTCTTATACAAACTCTTTGTATAGGACGCCCCTGCTCGAATGTCCCCAACATGAATGATCAGGATCAGACCATCTATGACAAGTCACAACACTTGTGACCATTCCACAAAGTGGGCCGCGTCCGTAGCGTTATCAGGATAAGGTTTCCCTCCTTTATCCATATACTACAGACGATTTTGATTATCACTCAAGACGTGATCTACTTGTATGTCACCACATACATGCTTGAGTACATACAAATAACCAGGGATTTTATTTTTATTGATTTGTGATAAAGCAAATAAAACAAATAACCGAGCAAAAAATAAGAGGTGAAGTAAATATCATATATTAACAACATAGATGTTCATATATACTGTTTACAAACTACAGGACACGAGACTTTAGGGCATCAACCCCAACATGAACTTCATTAAAACAAAAATCATAGCTACAAGATGATGTTCGAAGAGAAAATGGAAAAAATGCATAAAATTAAATTAAAATATGCTAGAAATACAACTTAGAAGTGTTTTGTGATAAAACCTCGCTTTCTTAGAGGAGTCAGTGGTACTTGAGGAGTGAGATGTAACTACAGGGGCAAAACAGTAATTTGGCCCAGCTGTACTTACGAGCATCTATGAAGGCTCATCGTACTCATGATTGGTTATATCCGATGGACACAGAAATATATCTGTGGTAAGAATCAGCTGTTGGTCTTTAGTGGAATGCCTAACAGTTAAAGGATGGTGGATCTTGTGGCTAAAGAGTTTAGTCAGCTATCCATGGACCGTTGGAGCTTCGAGCCACAAGTCCATTAGGTCCCTTGGGTAGCTTGGATAAAGTCGAGAATCAATGTTTGGGTTAATTTGAAATGTTCAAATTGACAAGAGGAAGTTCGATTATATATGATATAATTGGCTAAATGTATGAGATACATTATTTTGGAGGAAATTAAATATAAATATGATTTATATTAAGTAGAGGAGAAATTCCTATAGTAGATATGTGATATCAAACTATAGGGTAAAAGTATAATATGATTATATTTATTAATAATTTAATTGATTAATTATATGATAATTAACCTAAAATCTCTCTCGGACGTGCATTAGTGGGAAAACCGCGTCGGTTATTGTAACTGAAGAATAAAATAAAATTTTGCTTCATTTTGCGAAGTTCGAAAAAGTTCAAAAGGTTTTGTGTTTGTGTGGAAATGTAAACGATCGCATAAGTCGAGAGCCTATACGATATTTGTTCAGTGCCTAAAATGATCACATACCTCCAGCCTAAACAATCGTACACTAGTTTTCACACGATCAGATAGATTTCCTAAACGATCGTATAGTGTGCCGTGTTTGTTAAATGATCGTACACCTTTTCCTAAACGACCGTTCAGTAAAACCTACACAATCGTGTAGTTTCTTCTAAACAATAAGCATCTAGCTATGCATAGCTTCCGATTCTCTCCTACTTGCTTATCGTCTACACTATCAGTTATTCCTCCTACCTCTACCAAACTCACCGAAGACCACAATTTGGGTTTTCACTCCGAGAATACCAAGGGCTCCTTTCTGGTGGTGTCGTCCCCGCTGCGTTCTTTTGTTTGCGGTTGTTTGTGCTACTACAACTGACACATTTACTGGGCATTTGTTGATCGGGTAGAGGTCTTCTGCTGCGTTGAGTTCTAAAGCTTGAAGAGCGTCTTCAACTGGTATGATAACTCGTTCCCTTACTTATTAGTGTTTAAAGCATGCCGTTAATCATTGTATATTTGCATAACTGTATGTTCGAATGTATTTGGTGTATTTCGGTCATGGTGAAATTGGAGAGATCCGACGACGCTCGTGGATGCTCTTCATCAAGTGATCCTTCAATTGGTATCAGAGTCAGGTTCTGATACTCCAATTTCATTGTTGCAATAAATTACATGTACATTCAAGGTGGGTGCATGTCTGCTCTTTTTAAACTCGTTAAATTGTTGTGGATGTGCGGATTAATGGATGTTTTCGTGGATGTTAGCCTTGGTTTGATTTAATTCTTTTACATTTGCGGTTGTTTGTAAAGGCCCCTGTGTTTTTTAGCATTAATAATTGTTATTGAGTTTGTATTCAAAATCTGTTTGATTTTTGAGTCGTTCGTGAAGAAGATCGGAGTAAGCGTTGCAGTTCTTCGAGGAAGGAGACGATCAAGGGTTGATCGCATTGTGAAGACAATGGGGTAGGCGATCGTTGTTAATCGAATCGTGCAGACGATGGAGTACGCGCTAGTTAAATTATGGGGTATGCGATCAAGGGTTGATCGCATTGTATCCACGATTGGGTACGCGATCGCTGAGTATCGGGTCGTGTAGACGATGGGATGCTCGTGTATCGTTTAACGCACGCGCACACTAGACGATCGTTAAGGTCAATAAGCTTCATCTCTTAGTATTTGACTAAACAATCGTTTAGTAACGCAAGGTAAATTGTTTACCTGTCGCCGCGTTAAGCGATCGCATTGACAATCAGGCTTCACAGCCTCGTTGTCGTCTACGTATTCGTTGAATTTTGCTTCTATCGTCTAGTGCGCGCTGGACGATCGTCTATCTATGACGTTTACTACACGATGGAGTCCTCCTGGCGGTTCAAGACCTAGTTCGCCTGTAAACTGGTTTGCTCAATGAAAAATATAATAGATAGGGTTATTTCATTCCGATTTTTGTAAAGGCTCATCTTGGTCCATTAATCCTTTATTTAATGCATGCGATGTATGTTTTTAATATGTCATGTAATATGCACATATAGTAAATCCCGCCTTAGGTTATGCAATGGTCATGCATCATCTCTTTATTGAAAATGTTATAATTTAGAGAAGCATGATTTGATTATGTAAGAGTATGCTCATGTATCATATAATATAAGAGTTATATTTATGCATGCATAAAAAGCATTTACATGCAACATCTTTATATTATGATTGTTATAGTATAAGGGTGAATGATAGCATATTTGCTTGGTTATTATGCGTTATATAAAAGTCATATATAGTAATGACCGGACATTGCATGAAGCATGACACATAGGTTTCTTTATAATTGTTATAAACACCTCGTAGTGTGCAATGTTTTTTAGTTGTTTCTTTTTAAAAGTTAAAGAGAAATTAGAACTAAAAGAAATAAGAAAGACATGCATGCTCACTTAGGTTTAATTCATGGTTTTAAAGTGTTTAAAACTTGGATCACATAGACCTAAGATCACGGTTCTAATTTCGTTAATATTTTAGTCAGTATAATAGGATTAAATTGGCTAATAAAAGGTTAAAGTGTAGCAAATCTATCTGTAAGGGACATTTTGTCTAAGGCGGGTTGTGTCTAGGCAGGGTATTTAAGTTGACGGAAACGTAACACCCCTACCTAGGAACTTACCTGGAAAGGTGAATTAGATAGATTTGATGCATGCATGCAAGTTAAGGACAGTCCATTAAAGTGTATGTGACTACTTGAACTTGTTCATATTTCATAGACAAACGTTGTTTATGAGTAGAGTTTAAAAAGACGACTTAGACTAAAATCAGTAGCCGGATTGTCTAGATTAATGAAACCTAGGTAGAACATTCAGTGGGAGGTACTTGAGGCATGAGATGCTTCACTTAAACTTTTCACGTTTCTCCTAAATAATCCACACCGTGAGATCTACCCTCGGTCTTGTGGCACCTTTGGTGTGTCCCCCCAACGGATGGTGTTTGGGTAGGTCAATATAAAGGTGGATGGAAAGAGTGTTCATAGTTAGTGGGAGCAAGAAGTGCAACAGCATATCCCTCGATCTCTCTCGTTAGGTTGAATAAAGTTACTGTGCATCGCCTCGAGGCACCCTGGGAGTGTCTCCCTAAAGGATGGCAGTTTTGCGCGTTTCTTTATTTGATCTTCTATAAGAGGATAAGGTAACTTAGTCTCTTGTCCTAATCTGCTTCTTCCCTATGGTGGGCTCATTAGGGTGAGACTTTGGCACCAAAAGTGAGGGGTCACACTTACACGGAATTGTTAAAGGTTAACAGTTATGGACTGAAAAATGGTGGTTGTTAGGTTCAGTTCCAAGAGTTGGTTCTGCCTAATGATTGAAAACGTCTTATCCCAGCGAAGAGGCAACTGATCACCCCACCGATGAAATTTTTCTTGCCTCACTTGGGCATCATTGCAAAATAGAAGTTTATAACTTAGGGTACTTGAAACTGTTTTGCAAAATTGATTGGTTTAAAAGTAGTTTAGCAAAATCTAATAAAGTTTTGTTCGTATTTTCAACAACAACTCTTTTTCAAAATAGCAACAGCTATGTTGGCTTTGTTTAGCGCCAAAAAACTAACTGATGATAATTTCCCAACATGGAAACATATGATCACGTCGATCCTAATCATAGAGGATCTCATGTTCGCTCTCACAGAGGCCTATCCTCCTATTCCAACCCCAAATGCCGCTTGAAATGTTCGGAAGGCATACAGGCGATGGACAAGGGCGAATAAGAAGGCCCGAGCCTACATCTTGGCAAGTCTTTCTAAAGTCTTGGCCAAGAAACATGAGCCTATGGTCTCAGCGTGTGAGATCATGGAGTCCCTATGGGGGATGTTTGGACAACCGTCTGAATAGCTTATGCATGAGGCTCTTAAATACATATTCGACTCTAAAATGGAAGAAGGCACCTCTGTTCGTGAACATGTGCTTAACATGATGGTTCACTTTAATGTGGCGGAGTTGAATGGGTCTACCATCGATAAGGGCAACCAAGTTAGCATAATCCTGCATTCATTGCCGGAGAGTTTCCTGCACTTTGTTAACAACGTGATTCTTAACAAAGTGAAATATAACCTTACAACTCTCCTCGACGAGTTGCAGACCTACCAATCTTTACTGAAAAGTAAGGAGAGAAAGAAGGGTGAGGCAAATGTTGCTTCATCCTCCAGGACGTTCATAAAGGTTCGACCTCAGGAACGAAGTCTTCACCTTCTACTTCTAACTCTACAAAATGGAAGAAGAAGAAGAAGCGTGGTAAGGGAAAAAGGAAGACACCTGCTAACCCACCGCATGATGCCCCAAGGAGGCGTCCACTGGTTGAAAAAGGAAAATGTTTCCACTGCAACTAGGATGGACACTGAAAGAGGAACTGTCCTCGATATCTGAAAGAGAAGAAAGTAGCTAAAGCTAAGGCTAAGGTCGATAAAGGTAAATATGATTTACTAGTTCTTGATACTTGTTTAGTGGAGAATGATGATTCAGCCTGGATAATTGATTCGGGCGCCACTAACCACGTTTGTTCTTCTTTTCAGGGGATTAGATCTTGGCGACAGCTGGAGGTTGGTGAGATGACGATGCAAGTAGGCATCGGGCACATCCTCTCAACTGTGGCAATGGGAAGGCTTCAGTTAGCTTTACAAAATAGGTTTCTTGTTTTGAATGATGTATATATTGTTCCCGAACTAAAGAGGAACCTCATTTCTGTAAAGTGTTTATTGCAATATAAATATACTGTCTCTTTTAATGTGGATAAAGAGTTTATTCATAAAGATGGTGTTCTTATTTGCACAGCAAATCCAGAATCGAATTTATATGTGTTAAGGCTGTTAGCCATTAATTCCCTCCATAATACTGAATTGTTTAGAACTGTTGTAACTCAATCAAAACGTCAACGTATTTCTCCAAAAGAAAATGCCCAACTTTGGCATCTACGTTTAAGGCACATCAATCTCAATAGGATTGAGAGATTGTGAAGAATGGACTTCTAAGTAAGTTAGAACAAAATTCTTTACCAGTGTGCGAGTCTTACCTTAAAGGTAAGATGACTGAACGACCTTTTACTGGAAAAGGTTATAGAGCCAAGGAGCCTCTTGAGTTAGTACATTCTGACCTTTGTGGTCCTATGAATGTGCGAGCCCGTGCTAGCTATAAGTATTTTATCAGTTTTACTGATGATTACTCCAGGTACGGGTATGTTTATCTTATGCAATGGAAGTCTGAATGCTTTGAAAAGTTCAAAGAGTTCAAGGCTGAAGTTGAAAACGCATTGGATAGACAGATTAAAACACTTCGATCGAATCGAGGTGGAGAGTTGTTGGACTCGACATTCCAGGACTATTTGATAGAACATGGAATCGTTTTCCAACTCTCAGCGTCGGGTACACCTCATTAAAATGGTGTAGCGGAGAAGAGAAATAGAACCTTGTTGGACATGGTTCTCTCGATGATGAGTTACGCCTTCTTATCGGACTCGTTTTGAGGTTTCGCAGTGGAGACTGCGGTATACATACTCAACTGTGTTCCCTCCAAGAGTGTTACAAGAACACCTCTGGAGTTGTTGAATGGGCGCAAAGCTAGTTTACGTCAGTTCTGTATTTGGGGTTGCCCTGCACATGTGCTTGAGGTTAATCCCAAGAAGTTGGAACCAAGGTCAAGGTTATGCCTCTTTCTAGGCTACCCCAAAGGTACACGAGAGGGTTACTTTTATGATCCGACGGAAAATAGGGTGTTTATTTCAACAAATGCTACTTTCTTGGAGGAGGATCATATAAGGGAGCATAGTCCACGAAGCAAAGTCGTGTTGCATAAGCTTTCCAATGAAACTATTGAAACTTTAGGAAGAGTTGTTGAAGAGCCTGTTACATCAGCAAGAGTTGTTAATGGGAGTTCATCCAGTAGGTCGGTTCCATCTCAAGAGTTGAGGGAACCTCGACGTAGTGGGAGGGTTGTGAACCCGCCCGTTTGCTATATGGGTTTCACAGAAATCCTTGCTATGGTAGCAGATGGTGACGTTGAGGATCCGTTGTCTTATCAGAAGGCAATGGGGGATGTTGACCGGAATGAATGGGTCAAGGCCGTGGATCTCGAGATGGAGTCGATGTACTTCAACTCAGTATGGGATCTTGTAGATCAGCCTGATGGGGTAAGACCTATAGTTTGAAAATGGATCTAGAAGTGTAAACAGGGTGTTGATGGGAAGATACAGACCTTCAAGGCTCGACTTGTGGCAAAAGGTTATACCTAGGTAGAGGAAGTCGACTATAAGGAGACTTTCTCGCCTCTTGCCATGTTAAAGTCGATCTGCATCCTTTTGTCCTTTGTAGCTTATTATAATTATGAGATCTGGCAAAGAGACGTCAAAACGACCTTTCTAAATGGCAATCTTGAGGAAACTATTTTAGATGGTGCAACCCGAAGGATTTATAGCCCAAGGTCAATAGCAAAAAGTTTGCAAACTGAATCGGTTCATTTAGGGACTGAAACAGGCATCTCGATCTTGAAACATACAGTTTGATACTGCGATCAAGTCATATGGCTTTGACCAAAACGTTGATGAACCTTATGTCTAAAAGAAGATCATCAATGCTTCAGTAGTCTTCTTAGTGTTGTACGTAGACGATATCCTACTCATTAGGAATGATGTAGGTCTACTGATTGCAGTTAAGAACTGGCTAGCAACCCAATTCCAAATGAAATATTTGGGAAAGGCTCAGTTTGTTCTAAGTATAAAGATTTTTCGGAATCGTAAGAACAAAGTATTAGCACTGTCTCAGGCATCGTACATTGACAAGATATTGCTCAAGTACTTGATGCAAGACTCCAAAAGGGGCCTACTACCGTTCAGGCATGGAGTTACTTTATCTAAGGACATGTGTCCTAAGATGCCTCAAGAGGTTGAGAAGATTAGATGGGTCTCATATGCGTCTGCCGTTGGCAGTTTGATGTACGCGATGCTCTGTACTCGTCCAAACATCTGCTACGCTATGGACATAGTCAGTAGGTATCAGTCTAACTCAGGCCAGGGTCACTGGACCACAGTGAATAACATCTTCAAGTATCTTCGAAGAACGAGGGACTACATACTCGTGTATGGTTCTAGGGATTTGATCCTTATAGGATACACGGATTTTGACTTTCAAACTGATAATGACTCTCAAAAGTCCACATTAGGGTCAGTATTTAATCTTAACGGAGGAGCTGTAGTGTGGCGAACACTAAGCAGGGGTGCATCGCCAACTCCACTATGGGGCAGAGTAGGTAGCGGCTTGCAAAGCTGCTAAGGAGGCCGTCTGACTCAGGTAGTTCTTGACAAAACTGGAGGTTGTTTAAGATATGTCTAGACCCATTACTCTATATTGTGATAATAATGGGGCAGTGGCGAACTCGAAGGAGCCGAGGAGTCACAGGCACAACAAACACATAGAGCGGAAGTATCATCTGATCCGTGAGATAGTTGCATCGAGGGGACGTGATCGTCACAAAGATGCTTTAGAGCACAATGTTGCTGACCCGATTACGAAGGCTCTTACAGCTACAGTGTTTAGGGTCACCCACGGAACATGGGTCTATAGGATCGCCCGCAGCTGGACTAGGGCAAGTGGAAGATTTTCTTAACAGGCTTTTATGCCCTAGTTTCTTGTTTGTATTAGTTTAATGTAACATCCCACTTTGCTTTAGGACAAGTAGAAGATTGTTGGGGTTGATGCCTTAAAGTCTCGTGTCCTGTAGTTTGTAAATAGTTTGTATGAACGCTTATGTTGTATAATATATGATATTTTACTTCACATCTTGTATTTTGCTTAATTGCATGTATTATTTTCTTTACAACAAACCAATAAACTTAAAATCCCTGGTTATCTGTATGTAACTTAAGCATGTATGTGGTTAATATACAAGTGGATCATGTCTGACGTGATAACCAAAATCGTCTGTAGTATATGGATATAGGAAGGAAACCTTATCCTGGTAATGTTACGGATGCGGACCGCTTTGTGGAATGGTCACAAGTGTTGTGACTTGTCACAGATGGTCTAATCTTGATCATTCGTGTTGGGGACATGCGAGCGATGACGTCCTACACAAAGAATTTGTATAAGACCTAACCACGAAGTGTTAACGTCTCATTATATAACACCGTTCATAACAGAGACTTCACTTCACTAGGATGACCATAGGTAACATGATCTCAATCCTAAGTGAGTTAGGAACTCCTACTATTGAGGGTGGTCCTTTGATTTGTATGGGTGCGAGTGGCCAGGTCGGCGATTCAAACCTATCATATTGGGGATTTTTTTGATTTGGGAGC
The DNA here is from genome assembly GCF_009727055.1 of Benincasa hispida. Lineage (NCBI taxonomy): Eukaryota > Viridiplantae > Streptophyta > Magnoliopsida > Cucurbitales > Cucurbitaceae > Benincasa > Benincasa hispida. Next base: position 19,636,446 of record NC_052356.1, read on the forward strand.
TGGGAACTCAGCTACACAAGATGGAATTCACTTCTTCTCCGAGGAAGGGGTACGTAAATAGATAGCTCCCTTAAGGGCTGATTCCAGGACTTGAACGATGTAGCACCACATACCTTCTCTTGGCCCGAGAGGTGTTCACACATAGTTGGACTATGTTGTATTGTTCTTTGGAGGAATCAGTGGTACTTAAGGAGTGAGATGTAACTACAGGGGAAGAATGGTAATTTGTCCCAGCTGTACTTACAAGCATCTGTGAAGGGTCATCGTACTTATGATTGGTTATATCCAATGGACACAAAAATATATTTGTGGTAAGAAGAGTTCAGCTGTTAGTCTTTAGTGAAATGTCTGACAGTTAAAGGATGGTGGATCTTGTGGCTAAAGAGTTTAGTCAGCTATCCATGGACCGTTGGAGCTTTGAGCCATAGGTCCATTAGGTCCCCTGGGTAGCTTGGATAAAGTCGAGAATCAGTGTTTGGGTTAATTTGAAATGTTCAAATTGACAAGAGAAAGTTCGATTATATATGATATAATTGGACTGGTTAATTATATATGATATAATTGGCTAAATGTATGAGATACATTATTTTGGAGGAAATTAGATATAAATATGATTTATATCAAGTAGAGGAGAAATTATTATAGAAGATATGTAGATATCAAACTATAGGGTAAAAATATAATATGATTATATTTATTAATAATTTAATTGGTTGATTATATGATAATTAACCTAAAATCTCTATCGGACGTGCGTTAGTGGGAAAACTGCGTCGGTTATTGTAACCGAAAAATAAAAATGAAATTTTGTTTCATTTTGCGAAGTTCAAAAAAGTTCGAAAGGTTTTGCGTTGGTGTGGAAATGTAAACGATCGCATAAGTCGAAAGCCTATACGATAGGCGCTTGGACCATAAGTCGCGCCCAAAGGATCCACACTAGTTCCTATATGATCAGATAGATTTCCTAAACGATCGTATAGCGTGTCGTGTTTGCTAAACTATCGTACACCTTTTCCTAAATGATCGTTTAGTAAAACCTACACGATCGTGTAGTTTCTTCTAAACGATAAGCATCTAGCTATGCGATAGCTTCCTATTCTCTCCCACTTACTTATCGTCTACATGATCAGTTCTTCCTCCTACCTCTACCAAACTCACCGAAGACCACACTTTGGGTTCTCACTCCAAGAATATCAAGGGCTTCTTTCTGGTGGTGTCTTCCCCGCTACGTTCATTTGTTTGCGGTTGTTCTGCTGCTGCAGCCGACCCATTTTCTGGGCATTTGTTGATCGGGTAGAGGTCTTCCGTTGTGTTGAGTTTCAAAGCTTGAAGAGCGTTTTCAACTAGTATAAGAACTCTTTCCCTTACTTTTTAGTGTTCAAAGCATGCCGTTAATTACTGTATATTTGCATAACTATATGTTCGAATGTATTTAGTGTATTTCGGTCATGGTGAAATTGGAGAGATTCGACGACATTCATGGATGCTCTTCGTCAAGAGATCCTTCAAATTCTCCTCTTTCAAGGACGGATTCCCTCTTACCACACGTTTTCACAAGATGAGAGTGACCAAGAGTGCTCAAGCTTCAGAGGAACTGTCGCTCTTGAAGCTACTGACTGGGAATGTGAGGAATCACCCAAGGATGACTGGTTTAATGGCAAAAACAGGAGTGAAGTAAGGATTCATGGATGGAGAGTGGTTTCCAAATGAGAGGTCTCCCTTACTTTTACAGTCTTTAAATTAGTTTAGGCACAATTCACGTTCTAAAGGTTTACCAAGTAGTTTTGGTATTAAACAATCGATTGAAACAAGAAAATCACAACTTCTAGTGACTGGAAAAAAAATCTGGAACATTAGGGCTCCTTGACGTGGCCATAGTGAATCTTCGACCTAATTACCTTTATCCTATTTGAATGAACTCTCCAGGACCCGTTTCTTGCCAATCTTGGGTTCATTTTTGGGATTATGTAACTTTACTAGTTTTACTTTTAACTTAATCTTCTACTGGTCTAAAATTGCTAATGATACATTTAAAAAAAATTCAAATTCATAAATCGAATACAATTAAAACAAAAAAAAAAAGTTTATTTTTAGAACTTGCACAATGTGAATTATAGAATCCAAAAACAGTTTTAAAAAACACATCTACCAAAAAGCCTAAATACATATTTGTTGAATGAATATGAAAACATAAAGTTGATTCCAAATAACTTACCAAATAGATTCTAAGAATCACTCTAAGATCACGTTTACCCCAGGAAAAATATAATAGATCAATGGTAACCTGAAAAATGAAAAGTGAGACCCATTTGATTACCTTTAGTGTTGTTTACTAGTGTTCCGTACATGTACTAACGTCTAGGGTCCACTTTGAAATCTGTAATAAAAAACGCAAATTGATTGATGAGCGGAGAGTACTTAATTCAAATGCATTTAGAAATTACATTTGATATCATTATCATTATCATTATAGTTACCACTATTGCTACTGTTATAATATGTGAGAATTATGACTTTGTCATAGTTACTTCCACCGTTATCGTTATCGCTATTGTTACCATCATTTGATCCTAAATGGTAATGATAACAGTATATGTAACAAATTTATAATTCTAAGTAAACGTGATAAAAAACAATCCAATTAGATTTGCGATTCTGACCCATTACTATTGATCTATAATAAAATCTTATTACGATTATACCAATTTTCATTATAGATTGATAAACGTGACCTAAATTCAAAAGGTGTTAAAATCTAGTTTGAGATTCTTCAATCAGAAACTATCCTCTTAAGAAAGGAATTAACACTAACATAATAGGCGTGGGTTGTGCAAGATAAATAGAAGGAAACAACCAAACATCTCATTTGGAGCTTGCAAGTTTAGGAAGGAAATTTAGAACAATTAACTTTGTCACAGTGTTGATCTATTTGGTATTGGTGTAAACCACTTTATTCATTAAGGTGGCTAAGCAAGTAGAAAGCTCAAGTAAAGTGGATTGGTTCAAAATATTATGTATGATTTTTCCCTCTTGGATTTGTTTTCTCTCTCAAATTTGGACACTACATTGCATGTTAGCCCATGTGACATCTTCCAAATTGTAATAAAGTCTTATTTCTAATAATTACTAAAAAATTAAATTATAAATTTAGCCTCGACTTTTTATTTGATGTCTAATAGATTCTTAAATTTTAAAAATGTTTAATAAATCCATAATCTTTACAATTTTATGTACAATAAATTTTTAATATATTTGAAATTTTTAGAAAATTAAAGTCTATAACTATTTAGTTTTTTATTTTTAATTTAAGATCTCGTTTAGTAATTTTTTTTTTTGAAAATTAAGTTTATTTTCTCACATTTTATTGAAATGGTTTGTATCTTTTTAAAATCAAAGAGCTAAATTCTTTTCCAAATTCCTAAAACAAAAACATTTTTTTTAAACTACTTTTTTTTAGCCCCACCTAATAACTGTTTTGTTTTTTGTTATTCAGAATTTGTTTTTGGGTTTTAGTTTTTAAAAAACAAACAACTAAACATATGTTGGGTAATGGTTCCAGGTTTTCTATTTTTTTAAAAAAGGAAGAACAAAAACCAAAAACATGTTTGATAATTGTGTTATTTTTAGTTTAGTTTTTTTTTTTTTTATAGAATCAAACTTTTTTTTGCAATATTTTTGCTTTTGTTGTACATAATTATAAAACTATATATTTATTTATTTTTATTTTTTTTTAAAATTTCATATTGATAAAATAATATAAATATGTTAAATTACATATTAATCACAAATAAAATGAAGAAAAATAATAAAATAAATAATGTCGTTCGCATTGGGCTTTGTTATCGATGCTCATGACCTTGATCTCCAGCTTCCTTCCCTCAAATATAGTATTGATCTTGTCTAAATTGATCTACACAAGAGATCCTCACACTGGTGCACGACTAAGCTTACTGTAGCCCGATTACTTATTCTTCTCCTTTTAAGTGGTTGAACGGAGCTATTTATAAGTCAATCTTTTGACATATACCCACCGTTGCGTGTGACAACAAGGGTGTTAGGAATGTTTGTGCCTCTCAAGGTTGTATGTGTCATTTCGGCCTCAACTCCTTTATTTTTTGATTGATATATATTTATCGGTTCAAATTATCGGATCAATTCTCGATTCACTAGCATTTCCCTTTAAACTAATGTTTCGTGTGTTTTTTACACGGATAAAAACCAAATCACATATTTATTTTAAGAGCAATTGAAATAATTACATGTTTATAGAAAATACATATTCTTCTGTTGAGATTGCAACCTTCACCAAAAAAAACACACATTTTCATGGAAAGTTGTGAGTTTCTAAATTTTAAAATAATAATAATAATTTTATTCATAGTTTTCAACCATTTTAATTTTGTTCTTTTGAAACAATTTTGATTAAAAAAAAACTTTAAAATATCCTTGTTAAAATTTAATAGAGAGAGAGAGAATTGATGTAGCAATCAAGTGTATAAAAAGAAAATATTTTAAATATTATTTTCTATTCAATTACACATTAAAAAAAGTGTTGAAATAAATTAGTGCATTTTATAAGATTTGAGCCGAAGCCGTAAAAAAGAATAGAGAATTGAGCTAACTACTAAGCCACAAATATAATGGACATAATTTTGCAAATTGCTGGGACCAAACCCAGTACCAACCGGAGGCAAGCACACATTTATGATTTACGGTGTGAAAATGAAAAGAAACTTTTAAAAAGTATCTTTAATATTAATATTGTTGTTTTCAAAACTTATTAGAGAAGTATTGTTGTTTTAAAACTTGTTAGAAAAATATTGTTGTTTTGGGAGTTCGAGGCTAGAAGTCGAGGGTTGAGGATTCAACTAATGTAGAGGTCGAACGTTGAGAACTCGACAAACAAACAAAAACTTGGAAACAATATGTAAATTAGGGTTGTCGAGGGTTGAAGTTTCGACATACATAGAAATCTCGCTAATTTTGTGATGAGGATCTCGCTCTAGAAGGGAATCTCGGTAATTTTGTATAGTCTTGACATACATAAGTCGAAACTTCAACCCTCGACAAGGAAGATAAGTGGGTGAAGCAGATTATAAGAGAGAGCGAGAGTGTAGGAGAGAGCGAGATTGAGAAAGCGAGATTGAGATTGTAGGAGAGAGCAAGATTTATAGAGCAAGATTGAATGAGAGAGCGAGATTGAAAGTGAGATTGAAGGAGAGAGCGGCCATGACTAATGCTCTTTACACAATCAGGATAAGCTTAGTCTAATTAATCCTATGCAATCATCCCATATCCTCAACATTTCCCATACATATGTTGTTAAAAGGTTTTAATTAATTTAACCATAAGAACTATCATTAATGGATGCTATGTTATCATTAATTAGTACACTTTGAATTAACTCAAGATGTTACATATCTGTAAGGTAAAATGTTCAAACTTCCATCTTTTATATAATTAAACTAAAAACAAAGGTTTAGTTATGCAAGTTACCACGCTCGATAATGGACTTTCATCTAACATGATTTACATACAAACAAAATAACCAAAATTCTGAGAAAATAATGATAAATTCTCTCAGTAGGCAACGACTGAGATAAATTCAATGATCGAATAAAATGGCGAAAGATTGATTCTCAGAGATGGGTTTGTATATTACTTCCATTGAAGCTTCCACTCTCAAAGATTGTCGGAGAGAGCGAGATTGAAGAAGACAGCGAGATTGAGAGAGCGAGATTGTGGGAGAGAGCGAGATTGTGAGAGTGAGATTGAAGGAGAGAGCGAGATTGAGAGTATCTCGCTGAACATGTCACTCTCTCTGAACATCTCACTCTCTCTAAACATCTCGCTCTCTCTTATTGTATATTCAATTTTTTTATATTATAAATTGTACATTATTCTTTTAATTAAATTGTACATTATTGTTTTAATTAACTTGTACATTATTCTTTTAATTAACTTGTATATAACTTTTAATTAACTTATCTTGTACATTATTTTTCTAATTAAGTTGTACATTATTCTTATAATTAAGTTGTACATTATTCTTTTAATTAAGTTGTACATTATTCTTCTAATTAAGTTGTACATTATTCTTCTAATTAAGTTGTACATTATTCTTTTAATTAAGTTGTACATTATTCTTCTAATTGAGAAACAAATATTTTTTTAATTGAGAAACAAATATTTTTTAATTGAGAAATAAATATTTTTTTTTTTCAGATCATGGCTTTAAACCCAGACCTATTGATCCCGATGTTTTATACGACCAGTCCATTCATCGATCATCTGTTGTATGGCGAGATCGTACTACTGAAGAAATATCTTGCAGGCGTCGAGAGGCAGTTCTCCAGCGCACTATCCCGCTCCACCCTCGAATACTATCGCTACTGCGCACATCTGGAATCGATGAGATTGCTAGATTAGTATTTATTCAGTTGGACTGGCATCTGATCACAGCCTTGGTCAAGAAATGGAGGCCCGAGACGCATACATTCCATATGTCTGTGGAGAGTGCACTGTCACTTTACAAGACATAGAAGTGTTGTTGGGGTTACCTGTTGACGATGAGTCGGTCACCGGAGTGATGTGCGATGACTGGTTAGAAGTTTGTCAACTGTACCTCGGTGCGACCTCATCTGCTGACAAGATTAAAGGATCGAGGTTAAGTTTAATATGGTTAGAAACACAATTTTGTCAGCTCACAGATGATGTAGACGAGGAAACCGTCATAAGATATGCATGAGCATATATATTACAAATGATGGGTGGAAGTCTGTTTTCAGATAAATCAAGTCATTTTGTTTACTTAATGTTTCCTGCCACTGTTAGCTAACCTCCATGATGCGGGGCAGTATTCGTGCGGTGGAGCATGCTTGGCATGGTTGTATAGACAACTATGCAAAGCAACAAGACTGAGGTTCGAGAGATAGCTGAGCCTCTCATACTTTTGCAACTATGGGCTTGGGAGCGATTTCCAACAATGGCTCCACAGCTACATGTTAATGGCGCTCAGTTAGTTGGATGAGCCTACGATTCTCGGTATGTTTTTTTAATTCAATTTAATTTTTATATCACTGATCTAGTCAATTTAAATTCTAAATTATCAATTTAAAAATTTAGGTAGAGAGACAAATTTTGTGTGACTAGGACAGCTACACATGTAGTGAGCCAGTATAGATACATGTTTAATCTGCTTCAACCTGAACAGGTACATTAACACTAAACCTAATTGATTATTTTATACACATTTTTATTTGTATTTGTCTTTAATATTCTCTAATATAATATTTTGTGTTTCAGGTTATTTAGGAGCCATACAAAATTATTATGCATACTTGCCTAATTTTGTACGAATGGTTAAAACATATGGCAGAGCAATGAGTCCTCTCATATGTTTTCACATTGGTGAGTGGCATCTTCCTGACAGGGTGATGAAACAATTCGGTTTTTATGTAAGATGTACCATCGCCTTTATACTGAACTCGTACTGCATGATATTAACCTAAGGACTGGAGATTGGTTCGAAAAAGTTGCACATTTGTAGTGCGATGGCACTATCATGCAGGGTTTTATTGCAGTGGAGGTTTCTCTTGAACAGTTTGACACAGATGTCACTCTAGAATATATTCATGGTATAATAATATCACAAGACACTACGTCACTGTTCGGGAGCAGTTGTGGGTCATCTGGTAAATTAATATTATCCTAATTATTTTTTAATTTAAAATTTATTTTAAATATTGTCTAATTGTTTTATAATTCACAGAGATCGAACAACCGTAGACTCCGTGAGGTTGCGAATGATCCAAACCGGGTTCTTTGCTATATGTAGTGACAACCGAAAGCTATATGAGGAAATTATTTGTATATGTACGATATACCTATTGTTCCTCCACCAACTCCTAGACGTAGAGGACCTATTCGGGAAGAGGATGAGTTTGATGAGGTTGCACATAATGTGGAATAATTGCCCCCTATTATGCAGACGCAGAGTCAAACTGATTATGTTAGTCCGATAATGATGATGCCAGCATTTGGTTCAGGACATTATGACTCAGAGGCTGGTCCTTCGTCTTCATACGTACATGGACATGGCCGGGGTCGTGGAGAGCATAATGAATATTTATATTATGAAGTGCCTGTAGAGGTACCAGAGCAACATCAAGAAGAACTCGAGCAACCTCAAGTTCGAAGTCGACGACGACAACCAGCTCGAAATCGACGACGTCTGCCTTGTGGGACACATTGATTTTTGTAATTGTTTTTATATAAATGAGATATTTAATTTACATTTTTTTTATTTTTATGAGATATTATTTCTTTAATTTATTCTTTTTATATATTATGAATAGTAATTATTTTGATATAGAAGCTTTTAAATGTCACTGACATGAATAATAACATTAGATAGTCTAAATCTAAAAAGTTAGGTAAAAAAAACTTCAATATTCAAATTTACATATTTTAGATAATAATTTGGGGACATAATAAATAAAATCAACACTCAAAACCTTCACATGCAAGTCTATAAATAAGACTGTATTATTGATATAAAAAACAGAAAGTTTAATCACAGTAGTGAGGTCAATAGTTTAAAAGATTTTACAATAATGATCTTGGATTCCTTTTGTATATTTGGTACCAAGATTTTGATGGAGTTTTTTTCTTTTTTTTAAAAAAAAATATAAATAATAATAAAATATTTTTGGAAATTGTTTTTATAAAATGAAAAATTAAAAAAAAAAAAAAGAAGAAAGAAAGAAGAAGGTTGAATGGGGAATTAAATAAAGAAAAAAAAGGAAAATTTATATGGATATCTCACTCTCGCTAACATCTCGCTCTCGCTCAAAATCTCGCTCTCGTTCTCAGAATCTCGCTCTCTCAAACTCTCGCTCTCTCTCAAAATCTCGCTCTCTCTCAAAATCTCACCCTCTCTCAAATCTCGCTCTCTCTTACTCTTCCCTTTTTCGTTCTCTCCTAATACAAAATCATTTATAACACATTAAATAATTATGACTGTTATGAGGAAGGTCTTTCTTTCTCTCCACATCAAATTACTTGAGATGAAAAAACTACCCTTCATAAAGTTTCCAAAAGAAAAAAATCATACCAAAAAAGAAAAAAACTGGAAACTCCCAAGTTAAGAAGCTTCGTGCCAGATATGCACCAATGAATGGGTTAGAAAGAATAACATATCAAGCTAGAAACTCCCAAGTTAAAAAGAAAAAAACTGGAAACTCTTGCCCTCTCTCTCAATATCTCGCTTTCTTAGATCTCACACTCTCTCAATATCTCGCTTTCTCAGCCCTCTCTCAATATCTCGCTCTCTCTCTTACTCTTTCCTCTTTCGTTCTCTCCTAATACAAAATTATTTTTAACACATCAAATAATTATGAGTGTTATGAAGAAGGTCTCCGGAATGAGGAAGGTCTTCGAAATGATAATTAAACAGACTCAATAATAATGTTAGGGCAAGGTCGAGGGTTCAAAGTTCGACGTACAAAAAATATGAAAGGGGAAGGTCGAAGGTTAAAATTCGACCTTCGACTTATTTAAAAAAAATTAAAAAACAACAATATTTTCCTATATAGTTTCTAAAAGGACAATATCATTTAAATTTTCCCTTTTAAAAATGCCATTTTTTTTTCAAAATTCCTAAACAATTTTTAAAAATGTTTTTACAAATTTAAAAAATAGAAAACCCAATTAGATACCAAACAAACTCGTTTTTCATAAAATAAAAAAACAAATGGTTTCAAACGGTCTCATAATTTTTAATTTTTGGTTTGATTTTTGAAAGCATGGGTAAAGATAGATAAAAAGGTAATAAATTTAGAGGTAGAATATGTATTCGTAGGCTTAATTGTCAAAAACTAAATACAAAAAACCAAATAGTTACCATCTTCAATCTCCAAATTTCTATTTTTGGTTTGCTATGCACCATGCTTGCCTTTTTTCTCGAGAGGGGAAATTTGGTGAAATGCAATTGGCGTCGTGGCTCTGAAGTCTCCATGTGCGTATGTTTCAGTCAGTTTCGTGATGCTACACCCTAACGTTGCGACACCGTGCCAATTGTTATAAAAACATAGTTGGTCGCTTAGGGTTTTTTTTAAAGGTTCGATTCCAGCTGATTTTCAAAGATTTTCTCTCTATTTTTTTTTCTAGTTTTGGATCCTTCCATGTATCCGAATGATCCATCTTTGACCTTAATGTTGATCATAGGTTAAGGTACTAATTCTAGCTTAGGTGTAGAGTGATTTTCTCTGTCCTTTGTAGACTTGTAAGATTTAGATCATTTAATTATAATTTCACATAATGTCTTTAGATTCTATTACTATCTTGAATGTTTATGATTATGTATTCTTAAGAATGTCTGAAAAATTTGTTGGGATTATGAAATCGATAGCTAGAGATTAAATCATAATATGCGACATATAATTGTAATTTGATCTAGGGTAACAAAAAGCTAGATTAGCTTGTGAACTATTGTCTATAATAGTGAATAATGCTCTAATCAACCTAGGAAGAATCATGTTGAATATTGAATTAGGTGGCTATAAATCTAACCTTTGCCTTAGTGCCAACCTTCACCTTAGTGTATTCCCTTAATCTTAGTGCAATTTTTTCAATTAATTATGCATCTTGTTAGCTCTTAAAAAGAGCTAATATTTCTAGCTTAATTCGGGCTCGTTAGTTGAATTTATGTGTTTATTTCCTTACTTTGTAGGTATCGAGCAATCAAGGGGTAAAATTAACCAATTGATGAAGAATGATATTAATTTGAAGCAATTTGAAGTTAATTTGAACATCTGGGCTTCGAAGGAATTGAAAAGACCAAAATGCCATCAGGTTTCACCAAGTATGAAGCACCATCGAGTACCATCGAGTAGAAGGCCGTCGAGTAATCAAGAAAACGCTACCGAGTGTCCAAAGATCGAGTATCAAGCTGTCAAGGATCGAGTAGTGAGTATCTGGTAGAAGCGGCAGCATTGCAATGCTTTCCAATAGTCTTGCAATGCTACGACACTTGACGGACGAGCTTAAGTGCGCGCGCAACCCAACGTTGCAATGCTGCAATGGATCCCTATTTATACCTCTCATCGGTCGTAGGTTAAAAGGAAGGCTAAATTTGAAGGAACTCTTAAACAAGAGTATCCATGAGCGGAAGCATATCTTTCTGATTTCATTGTGATAGAATTACCACACATACATTCTAACATACAGATATGCATTGTAAACTCTAATTACTGGCATGCTTCAACAAATAAATACAAAAGATCGAGAATACGTACCAGTTGAAGACTTTCTTCAAGCAAACTTAGTCCAACAAAAGTGAACTCTTCATGGTCCTTATTATCTAGCAAGCAATCGCCTAGCAGCATCACGGTCATCTACACGATTAGCAACACATGAACAATCAGTAACCGGGGCGACATCACCAATCTAAGCCCTCGGTATTCTCAGAGTGAGAATCCAAAGGGTGGACTTTGATGGAATTGGTAGAGGGACGGAGGAAAAGTGATCGTGTAAAACGAATAAGCAAGTGGGAGAAAGGGATGACTATCGTATAGTTGGGTGCTTATCGTTTAGGTCGAGGTACACGATCGTGTAGGTTTAGCTAAGAGATCGTCTATTAAATGGTAAGCGATCGTTTAGTTTTTCTCGGCACGCTAAGCGATCATGTAGAAAACGTAATCGATTGTTTAGAAATCGCTAGCGATTGTTTAGTACGCGGGTGTGCGATCGTTTAGGAAGACGGGCGCTATCGTATAGATTCTCAACGGTAAGCGATCGTAAACTTTCACATCGTGAACGATATTTCGGATATCTTTTTCGTAACTCTTGCAAAATTAAAACAATTTTCATTTTATTCTTCAGTTACAAGAACTGATTCGAACTTCCTAATTTTGCACGAATCCAGATAAAAACTCGGCCAATTATCACCTAACCGTCTACTTAATTAATTAAATAATATAATCATATTATATTTTTTATCTATAGTTTGATATCATATATCTACTATACTGTTTTCTCCTCTACTCGATATAAATCATATTTATATCCAATTTTCTCTAAAATAATGTGTCTTATACATTTAGTCAATCATATCATATATAATTAACGAGTTCAATTATATCAATATAATTGAACTCCTTTTTGTCATTTTGAACATTTCAAACTGACCCAAAAACTGATTCTCAACCTTATTGAAGCTACCAAGGGGACCTTATGGACCTATGGCTCGAAGCTCCAACGGTACGTGAATAGCTGACTAAACTTTCTAGCCATGAGATCCACCATCCGTTAACTGTCGGACATTCCACTAAAGACCGACAACTGAACTCTTCTTACCACAGATATATTTCTGTATCCATCGGATATAATCAGACGAATCCTTAAAGTGGTAGGTTTGAGTCAATGGTCTAGCCACTCGCACCCACGTAAATCAAAGGACCGCCCTCAATGGCAGGAGTTCCCAATTCACTCAAGGTTGAGGTCATGTTACCTGTGGTCATCCTAGTGAAGTGAAGTCTCTATCATGAACGGTGTTATATAACGAGATGTTAACACTTCATGGTCAGATCTTACAAAAACTCTTTGTATAGGACGCCCCCGCTCGCATGTCCCCTACACGAATGATCAGGATCAGACCATCTGTGATAAGTCACAACACTTGTAACTATTCCATAAAGCGAGCCGCATCCGTAGCGTTACCAGGATAAGGTTTTCCTCCTATATCCATATACTACAGACCATTTTGGTTATCACTTAAGACATGATGTACTTGTATGTCACCACATACATGCTTAAGTTACATAAAGACAACCAGAGATTTTAGTTTATTGGTTTGTGGTAAAGAAAATAAAACATTCACTTGAGAAAAATCAAGAAGTGAAGTAAAATATTATATATTATACATCACAAGCATTCGTATAAACTGTTTACAAACTACAGGACACGAGACTTTAAGACATCAACCCCAACAAAATTTTAGGGGGTTTAGGCCGACTCTTGGAGCTGAAGCATGGAGGCCGAAGTCAGGCTTTCTTTCTTCTTCTATTCCCTTTAATTTTTAGTATCCTTAGGTTAGACTTATTTTATTTTTGGAATATGAACATGTATTGGATTGTATCTCATTGGTTTGTCCATGAATCAATGAGGTAATCTTTTGATTAGTTCTTGGATTAAACATTCTTGTATTTTTATGAGTTTCCAGTTCAATTTTTATGCTTTAATCTAGAATTATGTTTTTCTTAAATCTTGTTTAATTTAGATTTCTTTTTATGTGTGGATTGACGCCCCTATCATGAATGCACGTCTTTGCTAGTTAAATTCAAGCTCACACTCATCCTTGTATCGTCCATGCTTCGAACTTACCTTTGTAGCACAGATTAGATAAGCACGCTTAGATTTTTTTATTAGGTTGTCCATGAATCTTTGCATCACATGTTTAATCTAGATTTAAGGAACAAATTGATTATTTGAACACGGATTTCCTGACACTTAATCAACATAGTTGAATCCTGAATCTTAATGCATGTGTTTCTAATTCTTTATGGCCGCTAAGGACCCAATTGCATCCAGGAGCATGTAGGTTAGTTAGGGCACGATTTTCAAGCCTCAACTACGAATTAGGAGGCTTGATCGATTCAGATTAATTGATTTTTAGGCTTATAGAGATTAGTTAATTCACATCAATTGAATAGTTGTGCATGTATAATTCAAATATATGATATTTTGGCTGAAAACAATGATTTAATTTACATTGAATGACTACTTGATCCAAGAACTAAATGAATCCATTACCGTTTCATATATCCATCGCATTTTACTTTTTTACTTGCATGTTTTCAATCTCAAAACCACAAACCAAAACCCAGATTTTACTGTTTTTTCACGGTCCAATCTTACGCAAAAGAAATTAATTCTTCACTTCTCTGTGGTTCGACCCCACACTTACCACTATTGCTATGTTTTAATAGTAATAGGAGTAGTTTAGGTATTTATAATTTTTTTTCTTTTGTTTTGGTTCAAAGTCGAACAACATCGATCCCCGATCCGAATACATCTCATTTAATGAAATTGATTAATTCGATTATTTGGACTTACCTAGTTTTTCTAGGTGAGTTGGCTAAGTTTAGACAATATAAGAATTAATTTGATGAATCTATGATCAAGTTGCAACATGGGAATAACTGGAAAGTCTAGACTAAACCATTTAATCATTCAGATTCAATCTTTCTTTATTTTTCTTGCAATTTATTCTTTTGCAATCAAAAAAATCAATCTCATAAGCCCCCTCGACTACCTCGTCGTAAACCGTTTAATTGAGAAACTCAATGGCTCTTTGAATTCGACGCGTGCTACTGTTATTATACTTTTGGTAGAACGACTAAATTATTTTATTCGAAATTAGGTGACAAATTCCACCCAACCAAGCTCTAATATTCAAAGCTTCAGGAGAGCTAAATTCTATAGATCTTCATAGATTCAATCTTTGGGATCTTTTAGCTTCTGTGTTTTGGTCGATTTTTGTTATTTCAATTTTTCAAGAGCCTCAAGTGGGTTTGGGCTTGATTGCTTTTTGACCCAACAATTGGACTTGGGCTTGAGCCAAAGATGAGCTTGAGTCCAACATTTTCTTTGACCCAATTTTCAACTATGAGCTTGAATTGGATTGGACCTCAAGCCCAAGTGACTTAATAGACTTGCCCAAATCCAATTTACAATTTTAGGCTCAATTGAGTTACTAGTCAAATTAATGATTGTAGTCTAAGCTTGATCGTTATTATATTCATCGTTGTGATCAGATGACTAGAAAGAAGACAAGTGACATTTTTTAATGTCATTTGTTTGTTTCCACATTTGAATTTAGGGCCCATATTAATTCTTAAGTGACGTCATATTTTATGAATTGAGGTTTCGTTATAAACATGTGGTGAAATTTATTTGGTTGAAATTTCTCCTACAACATTTACTTCTTTTAGACATCATTTGAAATCTAATAAATTAAATAAGATATTTTAAGTTGGTTTGGACACTCAATGACACTAGCGAAGCCCGTAGGTGCCCCTCGACTTATCATATTTTGTATTTTTAATATAAAATTTAAGTAATATTTAATATAATATATATAAAAAAAAAAACTAATATCCTTATTGAAATCCCAAGGTGGTGTACGGGTAAAGAGAGCACACGTTGATAGGGTAGGTTGCGATTTAAATCCTGTCAACGTAATTTTTTAAATTTAATTTAATTTAAAATCAAATTCTGGTAGCGGTAATGGGACCGCACGTTAATTTAATCTTTTTGAAACTTTTAAAAAATAAGAATGATAAAAAAAAAGGAGTAAATTAGCAACAATTTCATTATAGATATTTTTTTTAATCTAAATATTTTCACTCTTTACATTTATTGGAAAGGTATCTAATTTTTTTAACAAAATTTTCAGATTTATATTACTTAATACATATTATTTTAATTAATTTTAGAGTTAAAATTACAAAATAATTTTTTCGTTTCTCGGAATAATAGTAGAGATCATAGAGTCATCATCTTCAAGAAGAAAACATACATTTGATTCCAATATATCATATATAAAAATCAATTAGGAGAACTATCTGCAAATCTTTGTCTAAGAATTAAAATTTCTAAATATAATAATAATATTTAAGATCAGGTTGGTAGAGTAGTCTTTGTCAGTCTCAGAATCATATTTTTCCATTCAAGAAATTTGGATCGAATTCAAAACATGAAAACTCATGGAGAATGGCTGTAATATATACTAAATTAGTTAATCTATCGAACTATGAATGTTTTTTCTTTTACATTTTTGTATGGTCTTTTTAATTACATAGTGCCTCTAATACAAAATTTCTGATTCTACCACTGCTTACAGATTAAAAAAATAAGTAACATCGATTAGTAGTTCAGATGTTGGAATATATAATCTTATACGTTATTATAATTTTACACAAACAAATTAGACTATTCAAATTCAATTTGTTGATATAATCACTAATCTTTTTAGAAAGGCAAAAGCTTCCATACCTATCCCATGTTTATAATGTATATTTAAAAGAAAATAATGAGAGGAATAATGACTTTACCAAGTGAAAGTGAAAATAGTCTTTAGAATGTTCTCATATCTTCACAAATATGTGTGTGCATATGCGTGCACGCATGCGTGTGTGCGTGTGCGTGTATGTGAGACAAAGTATGTAGAACATATATCTAAGTAGAAACGATAATAAAATTAAAATATGGAGTATATATTACATAACAACCTTAAGTTTGTACTTCTTTTAAATGCATTTAAAATAATCTCATATATATTTGAAATAAACAAAGTTGAACGATGTATCTTGAATATCCATAAAATAATAAAAGAAGAACCTATCGTCAGACGCAAAAAGAATAAGATTTTGACCATAAAAGGGAGGAAACTCAAACATAATTAGTCGATCAAATTCTTAATTTTATGGATATGTAACATATAGTTAATAAATAAAATAAAAAATCATTAAATGAGAACCTATAATTAATTATAATATACAACATAATTAATAATTATTCGAAAATTAAATCTCTAAATAATTAATATTAAATATGGTTTGAATTTTTTTAATTATAAAATAATACAAAAAAAATTAATATAAGAGAGAATGTATCATACAATTAAATTGTCTATAAAATACGCAAAAATATAGTTATGAAATATAATTAAAGTGAAGGATATTTGTGAAATATTAATGATTCTTCAAAAACTCTCTTTATTTTATCAATGGATTTGTAATGACCTATACCATAGGTCGTAGGCCCAACCCAAGAGAAAACACAAAGGCATAGCCCACACAAAAACAAAAGGTGCAACCATCCCACCGCACAAGTGATGCCATAAGCTGAACAGATTAAACCGTCGATTTAAGCGGTTTGTTTGGTTTAACTTTCCGTCTTTCCTTCACCAAATTATTAATTTAGATATGATTTTGTATAGTAATATTGAGTCAAACCGTACCATTTGCACCTCTATTCTATATATAGGAATATGAAGACTTGATATTACTTAAATAACTCTTTTTAATAAAAGTAAACTAAAGTGATTATTGCTTTTAATGCGATTCTTATTGAAAAAAGAAATAACAAGACGGAAAAGAAAACTTATATTTCTTCTAGATCTTATACAAGAAATCAAACTATAACATCTTCTAGTATCAAATGAATTTAGACGTCGATTGTTTTCGATACTAACTTTAGCTAGATTTAAAAAATATTTATCAATTTTAGATTTATACTAAAATTACATGAATATCTATCATAAAGCTTCCAAGTCATGATATACACATATTAGGTAGTACTTCCCATGGTGTCTTTCAATTAAAGTTGTAGAAGATTCTCCTTTTTTTCAATCCCTCTTTATCAAAGTTACATGGAGTGGCAAATTCATTGAAGCCCTTGGGAAAATTGGTCAAGAACAACAAGCCAAACTTTGGGCCACCCAAAAGGAGATCTAAAAAGAAGCTATTTTTTGATGGTTAGTTATCCTTTATTATTATTATTATTTTTAACTTTCTTCATTTTCCTTTGTTTTTACTTTCCATTTTTGCCCTTTTGAATATAGGGTTGTTGGGGAATTTCTTACCCTTCATTCACTTTCTCTCTCCTTTTCTACTTGCTTTTATTATAGAGTTGGCTACAATTTGTGGCCCCTTTATGCACTCTATTATGGAAGGTAGTTAAATTGGTTGCTTTGTGTCTTTTTTTCATGCTTTTAATTGTTATCAAAGCACCATAAATAATGGAAAAGTGAATAAAAGAAAATGGGTATCAAAATTTAGCCCCTATAAATTTAGCTTAGTTTCATTTCGACAATATAGTTTTAATGTAGTCCCCATGATTTGAGATTTGTTTTAGTGGAATTTATAATTTTAAAAGGGTCAATCTAATATTTGGAAGGTTTGAAAAAAACTAGAGAAGTTATATAGTCATGGAGCCCACAACATAAAGAGTTAATAAGCTATGAAATTGATGTTAATAAAGTGTGGAGCTCACGGTGTGCTTAAGAATAACTTGAGCCAAAATAAAAAGCAAAGTTATTGTACTCCATCCCATTCATCTCTTCTCTAAATCAATATATTTTAGAAATGAAATTTTTTCTAGTGTCACGATGGTACCATACTCTCTTTGTGCACACTATAAATTTGTCTTTATAAATTTTTGTGGACCCCACATTAATGTCTATAAATCTCTCTCTATTTATAAAAGTACATTGATATGACAAATAATAAGTAGAGGTATTATGGACAATTGTCCCTACGATAGTATAGAAAAATTTTCCCTTACAAACTAAGTTTTCAAAAAAAAAAAATCATAAAAACTAAAATCAAACCACAAAGATTAAAAATAAAATTTTAGAATACTAGGGACCCATTGAAATTAAACTTATACAAAATTGATATTTAAGAAAAGTGTTTTTAAAATCTCATAAATGGACACTAAAGAAAATTTATTTATGTTATATGTGATGACTTCTTTCCCTTTTAATTCAACAATTTTAGAGTGTGAGGATAAAAAAACTATGCTCAAATTGTTGTGTTACATACAAATAACTAAGTCATATTTATGAAGAAAAAAAACCATTTATTTCTTGTCTTTGAAAAGGGAGGAGGACAATTATAATTTTGTGGCTCATATTTATTTTATCTTTAAAAGAGGGTAGAGAAACTTTGGTAAGTGAAATTAATTTCTTTCTCCAACTAACTTTGGGAAAAAGACCCATCAATGTTATTAATGATATGTAGCATGTTCAGAAGTATTGGTAAACTAATAATTACATAAACTCATTGATGTCCAAAATTTATTATTATTGCCATTGTACAATATTTTTCTTCATTTTCCAAGCAATTTGGTACGAAGATCTTGCATTAATTACTTTTTCTTTTTATTATTTTCAAATCAAATTAATTACAAAGAAGTAAATATATTAATGGTTGTGAATTTAATTTTTTCTTTTTTCATAGACTTACTCAATTTTCAAATTTTTATTTTGTCATTAATTTTTAACATACATATAACGTAACTTAT
The DNA here is from genome assembly GCF_009727055.1 of Benincasa hispida. Taxonomy (NCBI): domain Eukaryota; kingdom Viridiplantae; phylum Streptophyta; class Magnoliopsida; order Cucurbitales; family Cucurbitaceae; genus Benincasa; species Benincasa hispida. The sequence goes on from NC_052356.1 coordinate 19,655,535, forward strand.
GTCAATATGAACATGATGTTTAATGGTTAAGACATCCACTCTGTGAAGTTAGTTTGAGAGACTCGTCTCAACTTGGCACTCTACCTCTCATCAATTTTTTTACTCAATGCATTACATTACCAACCTTTTATTTATTGTAAAAAAATGGTAAGTGACGTAATAAATTGAGTCGATTAAGGAAATTGATGAGCTAGCTTGTAATGTGATGATTTCAGAAATGATAATAGAATTGTTTTACTTTTATTCTAGAGATTGGTTCCTCCGAAATTGGAAATCTAATCTTTAGTTCGGTGTGATTATTAGCTAGCAACCATCAAATACTTAGAAACAACTTTCAATAGTGCTTGTTAACAAAAAAGGGAAAAAAGAATCAATTGTGCTTATTTTTAGTGCTAAAAGGCAAATGTACAAAGTACAATCTCGACGGGAAAAAAGGTTAAAATATCATTTGTTTACTTTGGTTTTCATTCTATTTTATATACTTTTAATGGTGTAATTAGAATCCAACAAAGTTAATTTTTATTGAAATTAGTTAAATAATATATATACTTTTTTATCGAAATTAGATTATGTGAATATATATTTTTCACCATTTATAAAAATAATGCTTAGAGACTAAATTTTGTTCTAGGAAAAACCAAGAATAAATGGACCAATTTTAATATTTATGGTAAATATAAAGATTAAAATTGGACAACTTTGAAAAACATTGACTAAAATAAAATATACATGAACCAAATTGATAATTTAACCAAGAAAAAATTGTAATCAAACAAACTTCTATTTAGATAAACCATCTTCAAGCACGATGTTAGAACAAAAACTCTTAAATTTAAGTCTTCGAAATATAAAAAACATGTTTGATCTTTGAACACTTTAATAATATAACTATTTAGACTTTAAATTTTAGTTTGTAATGATTTAGAACTTATATTTTCAATTTTATAACAACTCTCGATAGAGATACTGAAGTTTTAGATATCTTCACAATGGTATGATATTGTCCATTTTAGATATAAGCTCTCATGACTTTGCTCTTAGTTTTACTAAGAATGTCTCATATTGTTGTAGATATAATTGTCCCTCCCTTATAAGCTCATGATCATCCCTTTATAATCTAACCATTGTGAGGCTTTGATCACATCCCCAACAATTTTCTTCTCAAATAAAGGATTATCAAGCCTTCCTTTAAACAATCATCTTTCCGAATTACACTTGAGCACATCACTTATTTGAAAGCTCAACCACTGAATAATTATCCCTCCAAATTACACTTGAGCCCACCGCCTCTGAAATCTTAGCCACATATGGATACCATAATGACTATCTTCCAACATTCTCCATTTCAATGTTCAATACCCGAGGATTCTATCCAACATGGCTAAGTTAGGGCATAACTTTGATACCACTTATTAGAGACAACAGACTTACAGATATCTCCACAACGATATGATATTATCCACTTTCGGTATAAACCCTCCTGGCTTTGCTTTTGGTTTTACCCAAAAGGTCTTGTACTGTTGAAGATAGTTGTCCTCCCTTATAAACCCACAATCATCCCTTTATCTAGTCAATTTAAGACTTTGATCACATTCCCAAAAAATCCAACAATCTTACTAGGCAACAATTTAGTCCTAATAATAAATGTCAAAAAGTGCATGTTTTCGATATATATTTTGTTATTTTTCTCTAGTAAAACAAGAGCTTCAAAGGATATTTTGACCCCAAAGTGACCTAAAATGTGTAAAATGAGCAAACATGTGTCTTTTAACCACTTTAAGTTAGTTTTAACTGCTTTGAACCAATTTCATGAGCTTTTACAAAAGTTTTTACTAATTTTACAAAAATGAGCAATAATACGCATGCATCAAAATTCTAATTTTGTTAAATCATTTCCAGTCATTTAGACTTGCTGATTTTTAGTCCATAGTCTTTTTCATCTCTAAAACTACCTAAGGGACATTCAAGACATGGGTTTCAAGCCTTTTTCACCTACCCTAGCCTATATAAAAGATTTGAAGTTTCATGGTTCAAAAATCTCAACTCCTAAGAAGAGATCTCACAAGCTACATCCAGAATTTCTTCAAGAACGAAATTTTCTTTAGATAATCATAGTTTTTAGGTCCTCTCTACCCGTGAGAGTGTGTGAAGAGTGAGAATTCACCCTTGAAAGAGGTTGAATCCGTCCTAGAGAGTCTTTGAGAGTGAGGTCTAGACTCGAGGAGTTTATGTTACTATTTTTCCAACACTTATTCACTCATTCCTTGTTACTTTTACATTTCTTTATTTTTTTTTACTTTTTGTAATCGACACTTATAACTTATGGATTTTGCATCAATAAAGTATACTCATTCTTCTTTAGTTATGGGATAATTTTCTAAGGGATTTGGTCATGTTGATACCTTAAGACAATTTGACTTGAGTAAATACTATCATATCACTTCACCTTGTCCTAACTATTTCCTTTGTTAAGTATGTTGTTGTTAAGTTAAATCGGTGATCTAATTTAACATATTAGTCGGGTCTTAATGCTACAAGGTTAAGATAAAAATGGAATTCACAAAAGGAACAAGGGACTCAAAATCTAGACATAGATTATCATGTAACCTTATACATAAGTTACACTATGGGAGTTAAAAACTGCATGAATTGATCTAAGATTTAGCTAGCCATAAAAATATAAGACTAGCTACTTAGGGTCCTAAAGGAACTTGTGAGCAAGACCGAATATGAGTAGTTTTGTCCATTGTTGGGTCGATGTTGACTTGATTTGGCTGCATAGCTCAAGGCATAAAGTTTGCAGGTGAAATTTGACTGTTAATCTTTGTTGTCATCTAATGTTTACTTTAATAAACTACAAGAATTTTGGGTTTTAATATCGGTTGGAAAAAGTGAAACCGGATGTATAATGTCGGTTTTATTTTTTTAAAAAAAGAATATCTTTAATGTCGGTTTTAAACCGACATTAAAGATCTGCTTTTCTTTTAAAAAAAAAAACAAAAAAAAACAAAACCCATTCCCCTCCCCCCCCAATTTTTTTTTCTAAACCCTATTTTCCCCATCAGCCACCTCCTCCCTCCCATTACCAGCCACTGCACCTCCCTCGTTCTTCAGCTTTCTTCGCTCGCCGTCCGTCGATCGTTCTTCAGTTATTAGAGTGATTTACCCATTATCGGCAATGCAAGAATCTGACACCATTAATATGGCTCTGTTTTTTATTTGTTCTTCAGGTGTACAGTCTGTGAAAGCTGAGATTGATGGCAAAAAATTGACAGTAACGGGGAAGAAAATAGACGCAACAAAACTCCGTGAGAAACTTTCAAATAAGACGAAGAAGAAAGTGGATTTGATTTCACCACAACCCAAAAAGGAAAAGGACTCGAAGCCCAAAGATAAGATCGACGATGACCAGATTTTTTCTAATAACAACAAATCCAGACACCAATTAGCAAGGATTTGGGTTCTTTTGGATTCAAAATAGTTTCAAAACTCTTCGAATACTTTTCAACAAGAATATGAGACTGTTTTGTTCAGACTTGATTCAAAGTGTCCGAATTGAGATTTAAAATTGCTTTGGGAGTCTTTCAAATAGTTTAGAAGTTCTTTTATACGCGTTGTGCAAGTGGAATTCTACTTATGGAGTCTATTTGTTGTGTGCTAGCATGTTTTGGGCTTCTATTTTAATTTATATATTATTTATGGCTACATATTGATCATCTTGAATCATGTGTTTTGGCTAAATAATAGCATATTGTGATTAGTAGTGTAATAGCTTACGTGTGAATGAGTTATTAAGTGATATGGTGCATATGACTTTGTTGATTTGTTGAGAATGTTTGGTTGTGCATATGATTATGTTGGAGGCATGTTGTTATTTTATGTGTTTTGACATGAGATATGGTTTAGGATTATATGGTAGAAATTGTGCATGGGTGAGATTTTGTGAGAAGGGGGTTGAGAACCTTGTGAACTTGTAAAGAAAATGTCTCAATGTTGGAGGCATGTTGTTACTTTATGTGTTTTGGCATGAAATTTTTGTTCTTATGTTTACGCCTTTCAACTGTTTGTGTAAATGTCTCAATGAAAGCCAGCTATGGTTTCACTCCAATATGTCTCTCTGCTTCTAGATTTTGGCCTTTTTATATGTCTATGGCCTTTGAAATTCGATTTGATTAATGGTTTTGTTGTATATGATACATTTGTTGTACTTGAAGTTCTAGTGCATAATTACTTGCTACCTTTTATGGTAACATCCTTAAGAAAAGTAGGAGTGAGAAGCTGAGTAATGAAGCAATTGAGGAGACACTCGAGAAGGTAATTTTTACTGTGATTTGGTGTATCTCATTTGGATGTGTTTTTACTGTGTACTACAGAAGTTACTTATCTTCTACTTTCCTTCTGTGAGAGATTACCAACAGAAGTGTTATGTACATCCAAAGATGAAGTTCCAAGGAATAATAATTTTATCCTTAAAATCCTTGACCATTGGATTAAAGAGATCACTGATTTTGTGCAACACGGTTCATCCACGATTGATATTAATGAATCTAAATTGGCTATTTTATGTGGTGTTATTCGTTGTTGTCCATATATTGTAAATTTCAAGCCAATTCATCCTTACTAGTGGACTTGATTGATGCACTTGATCGGCTTTGTACTGTTGAAGGTAAAGTTTAATCATCT